>NC_071667.1:4522159-4823636 GCF_028554725.1 Zeugodacus cucurbitae
GAATGGGATCTGTTAGATTTGCAGCTCAGTAATAGAAATCATATTATTGTAAATCTCAATTGATGTAATATATATTTCTTTAATTCCGTATGAAACATTTATGCGTTCACAAAAATTCAGCTGATTCGAATAAATCGACTTTGCTCTACTTGATTATTTGATAAGAGAGTCAAGAGCACATTTGTACCTCAACATTTGCGAGCATTGCTGGTGGATGCCGCACTCGGTAGCCAAATTTGGTTTCTCAGTACTTAACTAAATTCGAGCGTGTCAAGTTAAAAGCGATATTCTACTGCTAGGCGGAAATCTTGCACGCGTTGTGGGAAAAACAACGAAGGCGGATACCAGAGTACACGAGACAACGAGACCGAAACGTACATGTAGATACATCACTCAACAAATCGTTATATTCTTCCACTGTGACGTAATGATTCTAGATTTCAGTGTTTGTTAAGGAAATCAAAATTTGTTTAATGTTTTAAAAGCCGGTTTTCATAGTGAAGTTTTCCAGTGTTCGTTTGCCAGTCGAAGTGAATGGTCAGTTTCCACTCGCAACATTTACTCGCCCAAGTGCCCAAGTTCACGACGTAGACAAATTATCTGCTACCGCGCGTAATAAAAGTGTAATTTTCGCGAAGTGTGCCATATTATCAACGTCATTAATTGTCGTACGGATTAAACATAGCAACGCAGCAGACCACAACAAAGACCAATAAACAGCAAATTGTTATTAATTAATTACGCTTTATTTAACAATCGCGACGAAAGAGGTGACGAAACGTGATATTCTAATAATTTTAAAGTAGCCAAAGCGCGTTTTGATTAATATTGTTTAAAGGAAATTGCAATAATATTGATTACAAGCTGTACGGTATTTGAAAGAGCAATAAACCAAAATCGATATGTCTACAACGAAGTTCATTGCTATTCTGCCTCAACCTACACAGTCAGGTGATAAAATTCAAATCCGTGGACAAATTTCTAACAATGCCAAAGAGTAAGTAGAGCATAAGTTGTAATTTAAAACAAATTTAATAAAATTTCATAAATTCATATCCGGAAACAAAAACTTTTTTTAAGAAGTTTTTTTAAGAATAAATTAAAATATGCGACAGAAAATAATTTATATTTAAAGATATGTCACACAAACTGTGTGCTAACTTTTAAAATTTGAATGAAGAATGCAGTTATCTTTTGTTGTTCCAGTATGTTTTGATATCGATTCCAGTTTATTTGCATATTTACATACTGGATATATAAATATATATGAATGGATGTATGTACGGAGTTATTTGCACTGTTTCCGTTTTTTTAATATTTATTATCAGTGATTCAAATCTTCAAATCCACAAAATAATTTTAATATTTTTACATTCCTTAAATTTTTTATAAATAAATCTTAATTTTTTAAATAAAAAGTGATTTGTTTGCTTAGAAAATGCATTAATTTACGTTCTATAGATTAAGAAACAATTGCATGTTTTAGTTTAGAGAATTTAAATTTTATATTTCGAAAAAAAGGGGGTATTCCGGGGTAGACGCATGAATTTTAGGCATTTTTTAAACTAAGATAATAAAAAAATTAAAAACATTTTTACTATCCATTTTTTTATATGTTATTTATTGACATTTTAATAATATAAAAAAAATTGCAAGAAAAAAAAAAACAAAATTCGTCGAGAAACGGGCCGGTGGAGTGGTGGCTTCAAAAAAAAAAAAACGGTGCGTCCTGGTTGACGTGATTTCAAGAGATGTAGAGATCTAAAACACAAAAAGCAAGAAGATTCTTCATTAGTAAGGATTTCGTTATCGGGTTGACCATTTTCAAAAAAAAAAAAAAATAACAAAATGACGTCGATTTGAAAAAAAAATTTTTTGATCCGATTTTTTCGCCCTTTTTGATTTTTTTAAAAATACTTCAAATCAAATTTTTTGGAAATCCAAAGCAGACACGATAGAGCATTCTATAAAGAAGATATATATCAAATTTCAAAGGAATCGATTCAGTAGAACTTGTGATATCATGTCAACCACCTTAAATAAAGTAGTTTCGAGTAAAACGCGTTTAGCCGCTCGGACGCCACGTCACAAAATCGGCTGTATCTCAGAAAATAAGTCGAATTTTGAAAAATCCTTCCAATGTCATATTTTTGAAAGCCTAAACTTTCAAAATATGCAAAAAAACGATTTTTTAAAAATCCTAGACCAGAATACCCCCTTAAAAAACATCCACCGATACAAAATTAACTGAAAAATCAAAATAATAAATGATGAATGTTAATGGCTGTATGAAAGCACAAATGTCACTAAAATAATAATGAATTGTGTCAGACAGAATGTATTATAGACTATCTTTAGATAATTAGCATGCATGCTTGTACAGGTGTGTATGCCAAGTATTGCTCTTACGATACGTATAAGAACCTTATACATACATACATACATATATCATCTATATGTACGCCTAAAGCATATTGCTTTTCCTCCACTTTAACTGATCTGCCCTTTCATCATTTGGCTGCTGACGGTTTCTTGTGTTTTTGATTATCTAAATATTGTAGCTAAATACATATGTACCTCTTATATATTGTATATGCATCGACAATACAGACCAGTCCTAACAAATCCACATATCTAACTTGCTCCACCCTTTGGTCCAACCCTGCCGAAACAGATCTCGATGACAAATAACTTACCTTCACATTTCAAATAGGGTTTAGATAGCCGTTACAACAAAAACAATAACAAATATTGTAGCTCAATTCGCTCTTCGAAATTCCAGCTTCAAGAATGCGACGCAAAATTCAAGTTGAAATTATACCCCTTTTGTCTGCAGACATACATATGTATGAATATGATACAAAATTTTGAGCGCATTAAACTGTGACAGAGTTTCTTATTGCAACAAAATAAATTGTATGTGTAATGCAATCTGAATATTCGGCAGGTAGGGCAATGAAGACACGAAATACTAATTAGAAATTTTGTGAATCATACATCCACATGTATGTATATATTATTCATTCTGATAAGACACTCTTATCGCACTGATTTGATAGTCATTTTCAACTATTGACACTGATACATTACTATAAAATATTTTTATTTCCACATATACATATGACTTCTTATTGTCATTCCAAGTTGTCTCTAAATGAAGTCCACACCTACATACAGAAATTCTAAAAATTCAACGAAATGTATAACTCCAAAGCATGACGAAAGCACACACGTAACAGATTAAAATTTCTATTGACTTGATGAATGAAAGGTATGAATGGTCATTGGTTAAACACTTGGCCATTTGTTAAAGTCGTTATACGTACATATATACAAAGCTACATATATAAAAATGTACATATGTATGTATGTCTGTATATAATATGCGTGATTTCGTTTTCTCAGCAAAGCATTCAACAGCTGCTGATGAACAAAGTCTTTAAGATGGTCTTTGCTCTGCCGAATTAATCGAATCTAAGCTGTGATTTCATTACCCATAGGCAAAAAAAAAAAATCAAAATTAAAAACTTGAGAATATCAACACATCATTGGTGAGTGTTTGATATGTTTATTTCGGCAATGATGTCATGGGTATAAAACGTCAATAGGTACATTTTGAGTTTGTTCCATTTTTTTCACGAAATGAAAGTAAAAAAAAAAAATTGCTGCGCTTCTTAGTACTTCGTCGGAATAACTAATCGTTTCATAATAAGAAAATAAGCACGTAAATTCCCACTATTTTGACGGCGTCTGAATGTGTAAAAAATATTCGACACTTTCATTATTTTTTTATGATTTGAGTTATTGCGAAAAAATGTGCGTGCGCCCACAAATTAGTTCTCGTTAGTAAAATAAATTAATCAAGAATCGTTGAAAATTGAGACTATAGTGTCTAAATGGCTGATTTTTTAAACATTTAGATATTCGGCACGTATTTTAGCTATTTAACTTAAAATTATGAATGGGCTGTAATAATTTCTTAATTTATTTAAGCAAATCTCGGTCAAATTATTAAACGGAATCGCTATAATTGGTTTAATAAATTTTATCTTACGAATGTACATAAATATATGTATGTGTATGCAAATGTATAAATAGTTGACCAGCACGTGCCGGTAAAGCGTCCACAAAAACATTAAAAACCACAACGCGCTTAAATAACTTGTCTCGACTCTACAGTCTGTGGGTGCATGTACATATGTATGCATGTATGTATTTGTAATACAATTGTAGTCGTGTTTATAGCAATATATTTACATATATAATAAAGATAATGGCCCAATCGTAAAAATCGCAGCCGAAAAATTCAGAAATTTGGGAGTTTTTCTAGTGATGTACGCTTAAATTTCCGATAAACTTAAATATGTTCGAGTCCACTGTAAGCTTAATGTGATTATTACGTGGAGATATGTGATTTTTGATATATGGAATAATAAAAAGTTAAAGCGTTGAAGACATTATGAAATTCCTTTGCTGTGAAACATAATTTAATTGAAACTAATATATGTACATTCAATGCTAATATTTTTCTTTCGTCGATACACATATATTTATGCATTTAAGTATTTCAGCTATTTATACATTTTTTTAATGTTTCGCATATTCAGTCAACGCAAGTCAGCTGTTGCCCGACGTCAATCGTCTTTTATACCTTCTATATTTATTTATATTTTTTAAATTGTTTAAATACTATGGCTTTTAGTCACTCTAAGCACCACCTATAAAATAATTAAAAATAACTACGTATTGTTTTTTGATGTTTTAATACTCGATTGTCTCTAATATTTTAGATTTTCCATAAACTTTGCGAATGAGGTCAACGAGGATCCACAATCGATCGCCTATCACTTCAAATGGGACATAGCTAATGAAATGCTTATTGAGGACTATATGGAGGATAACGAATGGATAAACAGCAAAGAAACGCCATTTGATGCATTTGATGGTCGGTTCAAGAATGAAGCTATTAACAATAGTATAAGCAATCGCTTTATCGACAATAACACAATTGTAGACACTACTGACACATTTTCGCATTCGTATTCTCTTTTAGGGCAGGAATTCGCCCTAGAATTCGCATTCCTAGATGATGGCATCTATGTGTACTTGGCCCGCGAAGATGGCCGAAATCTTATCACACATTTTCAACCTGTGAGCGATTTTCAATTAATTGAATCGGTACAAGTGTGGGGCGATGTGGAAAAAATCACACTGTTATCATTCTCTTACAAATAGACACCAATTACCATATTCACAAATGCAAATCTGCAAAAAAAAAATACATTTGTCCGTGTTGTTGTTGCGGTTGTACCACCAACAATGTGGCAACTGCAAGGGAACACTTCTTGATCTACTCTCGGTCGGAGAAAATGCTAGTAAGAGTAGTTTTCATTTAATTGGTATTATTAATTTCCTTATTTATGCTTGAACTCATGTAGAAACGAAAAGTATTATGAATTATTTTGTTCGCTTTCACTTTTGAATTTCAATTATTTTACTTAAATTTATTTATTAACGAATCTCCTTACGGTAACTAATTTAGTAGTTTTAGTTGCTCATTTGCTGAGATTTTTCTAGTAATAATGAAACGAAAAGTATTAAACATGAGTACTTATTTACCTTAACCTTAGGTGCAGCGTGCAGCTTGTTTTATGGCACGAATTCCTGGCATTACAAAATCTCTCGTGGCAAGTCAAGTTACACCGCCCCCGCAACCACTCTCTCTGCATTAAGAAGTTTGTTTGAGTCCAAAATATGCACAAAATACACGCTTACATATTTATGTATGTATGTATATGCATGTATACATGTATTGGGTCCATGCCTTCCACTCCTCATACCCGTTTACATACAGCAGAGGTTGATATACTCGTCCATAACTCTTGCATGATCGCTCGCATTAACCCTCGCTGCAATCTAAGTTCTTAAATATTGATTAAGTTAGCGCTAAGCATGAACCACAAGTATTTTATTTAAATTGTCCTATAACCTTGCTAACACTTTATAATTGAATGTGTTTACCATAATTACCAAAGATAAGATGTAAGAAAAAAATTATGATAGTGTATTGATATACACAAATATTTAAAAATGAAAAAATTATGAAATGTAAAACTTTGCGATTTTATAAAAATGCCGTTGATGCCTTGTAATTGTTTATAAACAATAAAAGTGAAAGAGTAAACAGTTAAAGCAATATCTAAAATATAACTCTTCATCTATATGTATATGTATAAAACATTTTTAAATATTGAATTGAGCGAAACCAACTACTGTATTTCATTAATTAAAAGATGAACGTCACTAAAACTTATAAACTCCCTTTGCTTTCCTTTAATTGTTTGTTGTTAATAAATTATTAAAATTAGTGTTTCAAAGAAGGATCAATAAAATCTTCACTCAAAACTTATCTAAATTATTGTATACGGCTATTGCTATAACTTTCTTCCAAATTCGATAATAGTTTTGAAAACAATTTTATAAAATGATTTAAAGATAGTCGTATAATTGTAATTTGAAAATAGTCGCATAATCCGAATTCGCCATTTCCACCATGCATTCATAAGAAGCCATTAAACGCATAGAAATTATTATATTCATAAAAAATATTTCATATGATTTAGAAATAAAAAAGTGCAAAAATATTATATTTATAAATTTTACATTATATTTACTTGTATAAATGTTAAAAAACGAAAACTGATAATATCTGTAACTGCGCTCAAACATTTTTAACTCACTCATTGATGATTTAAAACACAAAATATAATATAAAGTGGTCATTAAAGTCGACATGCATTTAAATTCATAAATTTTGTATAATAATATACATAATAACATAATATTATCTATTCGTTAATTTAAGCAAGTGCCTTTCATTACATGCTGTTTATTAATTGTATAACTATTTAACCAGCTACATGTTTTTATATAATCGTAAATTGTAATATGTCCAAAACTATATGAAATGTATTGTTAACAAAATAATTAATATGTAATTGAAAAGTTGAAAATAAAACTTTAAATTCATAAATTTTGTATAATAATATACATAATAACATAATATTATCTATTCGTTAATTTAAGCAAGTGCCTTTCATTACATGCTGTTTATTAATTGTATAACTATTTAACCAGCTACATGTTTTTATATAATCGTAAATTGTAATATGTCCAAAACTATATGAAATGTATTGTTAACAAAATAATTAATATGTAATTGAAAAGTTGAAAATAAAACTTGCCTTAGAAACGCCATTTCGCAAATGAAATTTGGCTTGTTTTGATTTTATTTTGTGTGAATATACATATACATGCAAATGTATGTTTCAAAAACGGTTTGTATTATATTATTGGGGTCCATAATATAATCCATGGAGGTAGCGTATCACCACACATAACTTTTAATCAAATGTTATTTACGAATATTTGCACCCTTCCTATCATTCGTACTTATTTTCCTATCGCTAACACAAAATTAAAAAATTAGCTAAATAAAAGCATTGTTCTAACTGCGAAATACATTATAGATTATATTATAGTTTATTTTTATTTTTTAATTTTCTTTGAACTTTCTTACAAATTCCTCAATAGAATTATACATTTTAAATGAATTTTCATTATATTACCCTAAAACGATCAAAAATTTAACATTTAATAGAAACATACATACATCCGTATATATCTATAAGAAATTGTCTGCTTTAAATCTTAAATTGTTTACAGCAGAGTAAATGATGTTTATACTCCATTTTTAACGCCAAATGGAATCAATAAATTCTTAGTCAAGCTGCCGCATACAAATCTACATACACACAAATGCACCTATACACATGTCTGCAAGGTTTTGTTTATAGCATTTCCTAAAATATTAGCATTCCACGTTGCAGAAATTCCGAGTAATAAACATACAGATGTTTGTACATACAATGTACATCTAAACACATAAACATACATGGATGAAGGTAAGAATTAACACATACATATGTAGGTAAACTTTTGTTTATTGCACACAAAAATAAATTATAACTAAGTTTTCGAATTTAACTGCCGAATCACATACATATTTATATGGCCCTAAGCTCCTGACTTTTAGCCTAAGATATCTGAACAAAAAAGCACTCGCGATTACGTTACCAGGACGGAAACGAATTTTTATCCGGCCAAGAACTGTCAGCTCGGTGGTATAATTTTTGTTACTCTTAGTTATAGCAGCTAATATAATTAATGCGCCAATAATTTCCATTTACTACGTACAACAATAACATATATATTTAAGTGCAGACTATTCCCAAAATCAAGCCTCAATTGACTCAAACGATTAACAACACTGTAGACTTGAAACTTCTTTCAATTTAGGATGTACTTTTGCTCAGAACTGTATAAATCATATCGTTGCAAATACTAAGAAAAATTCACGATCTGGTTTCACTTAAAACTTTGAGCGGCTTTGAAAGTTGAACTGAATTGTATACCAATAAAACCTCAACAGCTCTGTGCACGGTAGGTAATAGCAGAAAAAACAGTAGACTATAGCTATGGGTATAATATAATACAATGGCATAACAACTTGGCAAAACTGTCGAAAAAGTAAAAAATATATTCTTGCATAAAATATTTAAAAACATTTGGCATGGAGCTCATCACAATTAAGCTACGAAGAAATATTAATTATTTTGCTGTCTGTAGGTTATGTTAGGTTGGTGGTCAAAACGACGTACCTAGGCCTTTTGGAGGCCCATTGTAACTATAATAAAAAATGGAGATTACCAAGTATTTTCCAAATAATTATTTATTTGCACATACATATATATGTATATGAATTTATTTATATACATACATATGTAAGAATATGATAGAGATTTACAAAATTAATCATTTTAAATGTGTTATCTTAAATACTAAAATATGTTATGGCATTTCATTTCTAGGTATCTATAAAATAAGCTATGACCATGAATAGATGTATTTAGTTACATATACAATTGTAAAAAAAGTGTTTATGAAATTTATACATTTGTTGTATGTATATAATTATGAGTATCTGTTATTTTATAGTATTCATTAAATTCAGTTCATTCCATTGCTGTATCATTTATATAAAAATATTGTTTAAAAGAGTTTCATTAATGCTTAATCCTTACTAGCGAAGATAAATACTCAAATTGCATTTGTGCCGATAAAATAATATTCATATGACTAGCGAAATGGAAAAAATTTAACATAATATTTGAGCGGTAGCAATTTCACAATCAATTAATAATATACATACATATATTCAATTGATAATAAAATAATAATTAAACATTTGAAAAAGTATGAATTAAAAATGTGTCTTAATAAATTACAACGCAGATAATTCACAAATGTTTTCAACAATTGAATAAATTATAACTAATTAATTAACAAAAAAATAATGTGTTTTCCTAATTGAACACTAGGGACATATGCTTCGGTTTGTACAATATATATATGGTTTTAAGTATTTCATGTAGGCACATTTTCAATGTGATGTAAGTAGCAAATAATTCATTAAAATAATTTATAATTTTTATAACTATGACTTTTAAAATTCTTGTAATTTTAATCATTTCTCAATTTTTATATGACCCATTATTTGCCCGGTGGCTGGGTTCACAAACTGTGCATGGCTGAGATGCATAAGGTTTGCCAGTGATGAAGGCAGATTTAGCACCGTCGCATCATGACTACCGATTGTGGCTTTCAGTGTTGGATCATGGGATTGCGTTATGGTAATAGTGTTGCCTGCCAAATCCTGTGTGCCTACAACTGCCGGCAATTGTAGTTGCATTATGTGTTGTTGCTGCTGCTGAAATTGTGTGTTGCCCGCTTGATGTTGAACTATTTGTATTTGTTGTGTTTGGGTTGGTTGATTTGTAGACATTAAGGACGGCGGTATAGCTGTCAAAGCATGTTGTTGTTGTTGTTGAGAATGTTGCAGCAAATGCGTTTGTTGTTGATGTTGTTGTGACTGCTGTGTGAACAATTGTGTTTGTTGTTGCTGCGTAGGTTGTAACAATTGCGTTTGTTGTTGCTGAGCTGATTGCAACATTTGCGATGGTTGTTGTTGCTGTCTATTGGCATCTTGTGAATTTTGCACAGTCAGATTTGTATTGATGGTGTTTGGCCCATTTGTTGTTTTCTCATCCTTTTGGAAAAAAAAGAAATGAAAATTAATTTAAATTGCTAAAAAATTGCAATATATGTATGTATGCACCTTTTGATTTGTATTCTCCACAACCGCGGACTCAGACTCATTTTCATGCATCTGCTTATGCTCTTCGTAGTATGCTTTGACAGCAAATTGTTTGTTGCATATTTCACAATTGTAAATACTTGTGCCAGTAGTGTGAATTCTGTATAAAATTATTTAAATTATTTCTAAATGAAATTTAAACGTATGCAATTTTACCCACCTTCTGTGCTTGTTGAGGTTGTCTTTGCGTGAGAATGGTTTATGGCAAACATCGCAACTGAATAGTTTTCGACCTGAATGTGAGATTTCATGACGCATGAGGTGCTCCTTCCGACTGAATGCCTTTCCGCATTGCTCCTCCTTGCACTTGAAGGGCCGTAAGCCAGCGTGCAGTTTAACGTGTTGTGTTAGGTGCTCTTTCTTCTTGAAAACGCGTCCACACTGGCTACATTCCAGCCCATTTGGACCAATACCGTGCGCAACTACACCATCAGTTTTCACTTTCACTGCATCGTCAGCTTCGCTGGAATTCGCAGCACATTGCTGTTGATGAGAAAGTTCTGCAGTTATTGCTGTATCACCCACTGTATTCAAGAGTTGTTGTGGTTGCGCCTGAGGCTGCATTGATAAGGTCTTTTCCGGCTTTCGCGCATTTTTTTGGAGGGATGGGCCGTTCATCGTTTGAATTTGTTGCGATTGAGTATCCTGCTGTTTTGATTGCAAATGCATTTGAGGTTGTCTTTGCTGTATTTGCGCACCTGTGGGGCTGGTGCCTTTTGTTCTTACATCCACTTTGGATGTAGGCAAAAGCTTCAGTAATGCTTGTTGCTGCTGTTGTTGTTGCTGTTGAGTTTGTGCGGTATTGCTTATTCGGCTGATTGTCACATCCTTTTTCTGCAGCATTGGGATTTTAGTTTGCATTGGCGCGTTCGATTGCGGTTGTTGCAACACTTGTTTTTGTTGTTGTGATTTGATTGTTGATTTGTTAGTTACGCGGTGCACCGTTACGCCGTTGTGTGACTGTGTCCTTAATGACGTTACCACATCCTGTATTTGCTTTTGTGTTTGTAGTTGTTGTTCTTCTTTCAGCGGCTGTTGCGACTGATGCTGCTTTTGCTGCTGCTGGCATGGTTTTTGCTGGGTTTGTTGCTGTTTTTGCACTTGTTGCATAATTTGTTGTGTTGCTGGTGTTATTTCAATTGCACCACCGCCAGCCTGCTGTGAAAGTCTGTATTTTTGTTGTTTTATTACTTTGTCAACCTCCTTTGGAAATTGTTTGTTGTCAATTTTATTCGGCACAAAGTCGTCTATTTGATCATTCGTCGAAGTAGCAACGTCATTGGTGAATTGTGTTGCCGGCTGTATTATTTGTTGAGAGGTTACTTGCGCCGCTTGTTTCAGCAGTGATGTCTGCTTCATTGAAAGTTGCTGTGCCGGTGGCTGTTGTTGCGGTGGCGATTGTATAGTCGAAGGAATTGTTTGCATCATATTACCTGTTATCGTTTGGAAAGATTGGTTATTCAAAGCCGACGACGCCAGCTGCAGGGTTGCAGGTATAGATGTAGGTGTCAATTGTACAATTGGCTGTCCGTCTACTGTAGCGATCTGTGGTTGTAATTTCATTTGTAATTGATATGTTGTAGGAAGCATAAAGTTTTTCGCATCTATATGGGCCACAATTTGTTGATCCGAATTTTCATCCTTGATTGTAATAGGAAGATAGCATTTATTCGGTGAAGTCATTAGTGTTGCTGGTGTTGTTGATGACGTTGGAGTTTGTAGTATGCTCGCTGAATTGTGCGTTTGTGGTGATTGTTGTTGCAAAAATGGTGCCAAGTTTGACAGCAGTGTCGCCGCAGTAGCCTGAGACTGTGTCTGAGGAGCTTGAAATTGTAATTGAATTTGTGGAGGCTGTGTTCCAGCATTCATAGCTAGTTGAGGTAACGAGGCCGTAATTGTCTGTGAAGTTGGTGAAGTTAATACGAAATTTAGTTTTGGTTTTTTGCTTTTGCTTGGACTTGTCTCCTCGCCCGTAGAAGATGGAGCACCAAGAGTGATTGTAGACTGTGGTTGCAGTTGAGATGTTATTTGTTGTATTTGTTGCTGCAACTGTTGTTGTAATTGAAATTGTTGCAATTGCTGTTGAAGTTGTTGCAATTGCAGACTAGCAGCAGCTGTTGTGGTTTGCGATAAAGGTTGCTGCTGTTGAATATGCATATGCTGGCTGTTGTTACTGTTGTTGTTCTGCTCTTGTTGCTGGATAATTTGTGTTGGCTGGAGTTGCAATTGTGCAGATTGTTGTTGCTCGTCTATTTTTTTACTGTTATTTTTTCCTAAAGGAGTTACTTTTATGTTTGGTTTCAATTTAAGAAATTCAGTTAATGTTCTGAAAATAATAAAATTTTAATAAGTTACAGTTAATATTTTTAATTTTTTATATACTTGTGATCAGAGTCTAAAGTGATACTGGGTTTTTGTTGTTGAACAGGTTGTGGGTTCTGCAATGTAGTAACCACAGACGAAGTATCTGATTTATACTGAAAAGGTTCAGTCTTCAATGCTCCTTTACTATCTACTGTAAATGTGTATTCTTGTATGATAGGCTTATCCACTGGATTAGCGACCGTAGTTTGCTAAAATTGGAAATAAATTTTTAATAGTTACCACAGTACAGTTAGATATTTACTGAAAAACAAATAAAACTTACTGGTAATCCAATCGACTGCATAATCGAGTTAAGGATGTCACTACTGTTATTCGAAATTGTTCCTAAGTTAGAAAAATTTTGCTGAGGTGTTATTGCAGGATATTGTGTGGTGTTGTTTACGTCTACTGAGGATTGAGCGCAACCATTCAACCGAATATTTGAAGCGTTGTTGCACATAACACTAAGGCTTTTGCCAGTATTCGCTGCTATAACATCTTTTATGTCTTTCCCGGTACTATGTTGTGTAGCTTGCTTCAAACAGACGCTTAACATATTTTGCGAATTTTTGCAAATATTTCGAAATCTATAAAATTCCTCTATCTGTTCCAAACAAGTTACACATACAACCTTTGGGAGACGATCTTTTTCGTCAACCTGAAATAATATTGAAGTAAATTGTATATTTCACTTTTCATATAATTCGTAAAAACTTACCATCAATGACAGACTGTCAGCTATTTTAGCGCAAAGATTTTTGCTCTTTCCATCAGCCGAAAATATACTGATACGTTGCTCTGAATGAGATGTACAGACCCTACACAAGTCATGAAAATTTACACCACGGAAAGTTGACATTTTGAACAATTTTGTATGTCTTAAACTAAGCTTGATATCGAATGTTCCTTTAAAAAACCCTATATATGTATTTCGAATCAGACTGATACTGATTATTATATCAACTTAAGTCATTCCAAGCATAATTGTAAGATATTTTCACGATTGCATGCGTTCGACAACATTTAAAGGATATTTTTGAAACATATATATGTCAAAATTAGTGTTAAATATGCGTATCACAATTAACTTCTTCATCAATCAGATTTATGAAATTAATTTAGACAAGTTTTGTTAATACATATGCACTTGACAGCAAACACAAATATTTAGCTTTGAATTGAAGACGCTGAAATTTTTGGAAACTTTTGTTGTATACTTTGTTGTTGCCGTACGAATTTATTTGACGTTTTAAAAGTAGTGAATTTCGAAAATCAATATAAACGATGCCACATTGTTTATAAATCTTCTTGTAGTATAGCAAGTATTCTGAACAACCTTTTGAGGAGATGATTTTTAAGAAAATATTAAGTTAAATAAAAATAAATGCCTGTTATACCAGCATTAAATTTTGTACAAACATATATATAAAATATATCCCTAAATAATATATAAGTCCTAATTGGGATAAATATTGAATAGGTACGGCAACTCTATTGGTTCATTTAACCGCAGCTAACTTCCTGTGAAATATCGTAGTTTTTCTCTTCAATCGGTCAAGTGGCGTTCTTTCTTTTCATATTACTATGTTTTTATGGACTAAAACTGATATTCAAATATTACATTATATGTTTTGATTTTAGTTAAGAAATTTATCTGAACTAGAACTCGGTCCTTCAGTGCACAAAGTGGAAATAAGAGCTTAATGGTAGTAATTACAAGTTGGTGAAACTGTGAATGACCAGGTCGTTATTAAAATTCGACTGCACGCACGAAGACGTGCTAAGAGGAAAACAAAAGAAAAGCGAAGACATAACTCGTGTGAAATGTATTTGAAAATATGGAAAATTTGAAAATAAGTGAAAATTTATTTGCGAATATACGATATTTCGTTGATGGAAATTTAGATGAAGAGGTAGGTAAATGCATGTGTGCTATATAATAGCTTTGCTCTTTGTTGGTCAGTGAGTTACATGTAGTTTTTCATTTGGAGCGCCAACTAATTACAGGGTGTTTCCAATATTTTGTTATGATTATGCGGTAAGCGGTATGCCTAATATAAAAACGTATTTAATTATGAATATTACAGGTTGAAAAATTGCTTAAGAATGGTGGGGCACAATCGAAACGCTTTTTATCGGATGTGGTTACACATCTGGTGTGTGCGCCTAACTACACTGAAGAAGAATTGGCAATGAACTTGGATCTGTACAATGTTATACCAGTTACAGATCAATGGATTGTACACAGTGCAAAATTGGGGCGACTAGCGTCTACAAAAGCATTTGACCCAAGCACACAACGGCTATTCAAATCTCTTAAATTCGCAATAACAAATTTATCAAATGAAGACTTCAAATATTTGTACGCCATTCTCACATTTCATGGGGCTCAAGTTACTACCGTGCCCGACGCGAACACAACACATTTAATATGCGGTAGTGTAGGAGGATGTAATTACAATCGAGCAATAAAAAAATCTGTAAATATTATTAGTCCTGACTGGGTATTAGATTGTTTAAAACAAGGAAGAATTCTGGGTTGCGAAGGATACCACCCTCGTTTACTGAAAGTTGTCGACAAACCCAAAACTGTACATAAACTGACAAACATCGCTGCTTCATATAATCACGCTTCTACAACAAAACCAATACCACAAATTCCAACTTCAGTTCCTGTTGCGCCAACTACAACTACGAATACCTCAGATTGCAATATGGTTGACTCTGTTGAGCAGACACTATCGACAATATTAGGTTTTGATGATGATGATATGGGTGGCATTGTGAGCAGCATTGACAACACAATCGGTGGTAGTGTAGATGATGCTGATGCTGCGGAAAGTATTGCCAATATTAAATCGCAGTTGCAGGCTTCTTTACCACCCTTACCACCTGCTCCACCGATCCCATCTCCAAGTACAAATACAGGGAACAATTCATGCAAACCTCCAACAACCCAATTAACGGCCAATATGACATGTAATGAGACAAATCAATTGCCCGAAGTTTTATTAAACAGTGTTCCTGTTGCTCCCCCAATACAACAACAACAAGTGCTGCATCAATCTCAACAACATACTCAATTACAAAGCCAATCACATCCACAACAGCAAATTGTGTTTGTGCGTCCTCGTAATATTCAACAACAACAACAACAATTGATTTTAGGTGGACCACAACAGCCAGCATTACAACCTCAACAAATAATTGTTCAACAAAAAATAGTACCAAATGTTGTGGCTCAGCAGCAAATTCAAATGCAACCGCAGGTTCAAACTAAATTAGGCTCAGGAAATGTTTTGCAACAACAGAGAAATCTGAAGAGTCCACAACATCACATTCAAATAATACAGCATCAGCAACTGCCACAAACCCCACGTACTCCCCAACCGCAACCACCAAGTCATCCTAATCTTCCGCCTCAACCACGTACAGCTCCTTCGACACCCACTTCAAGTGGTCCACCACCACTGCCAGATCCACGTACTCCAACTCCGACACCAACTGGTCTTGGTGTGAACACATCACAACCGCGGACACCCCAAACTCCGAGTGGTAGACAAACTCCGGCATCTAGAACACCCTGCACGACTCCTCAACCACCCAATCAGTCTCCCCAACATGCTGTCACTATACCGATGTCGCCACAATCACAGCAACCTCAGCAACAACAAACAGTGCAAATGTCGCCGCAAATGTTACACCAACACATAGTAAACCAGCAACATATACTTCAGCAACAACAGCAACAGCTTCAGCAGCATATACAAAATGGTCAGAGTTTGACACCCCAGCAACAGGCTTTACAGCGTCAAATACAACATCAACAACAACAATTAACACAACAACAACAGAAATTTCAACAGCATCAGCAACAACAACAACAACAACAAATGCAACAATCTCCCCGATTAAACCAAAATCCTCAATCGCAATCACCTTCGTTACAACAACAACAACATCATGGCCCTGGCGGTGGTAGTATGATGCCACCACAATCGCCACGACAATCTCCAGCTCTTCAAATGACGCCCCCACCACACTCACCTCAACCGCAGCAACAACAACAAATGCGGCAGCAAATGCAAAACCGACAACAGCAACAACACCAGCAGCGTCAACAACAATGTTTAGGTGGGGCGATGGGTTCACCCCAACATCAGTCATTGATGTCGCCACAACAGCAACAACAACAACAAACTCTACAACCTTTTCAACAACCCCAGCGTATATCTCTAGCACAGCTACAACAAAGTCCACAACATATTTCTGCTCCGCAGTCGCCACAAAACCAGCAGACAGCACCAGCAACGCAACAAACAAAACAGCAGATGATACAACAAATGAAACCAATCGATCCAACCGATCCCGTTCAAGTTGCGCAAGTGCTTAGTCGATCAAGCCCAAATCACGAATCGTTAATAATGCGACAACAGAATTTGAAACAGCAAGCATTACAGCAACAGCAGGCATTACAACAGCAACAGCAAGTATTGCAACAACAGCAGCAGCAGCAACAGCAAAATATGCAAATTCAGCAACAACAGACACAATCTGCTAGACAATCGCCTTTGCAGCAACCTCAGGTACAACAACAGATTGTCGTCAATCCCAACAATCAGCAGCATCAAATTATTGCTCAACGACAAGTCATCAACACATCTACAGTGCAGGGTCAACAGCTAATACAAAGTCATATGATGAGTATACAACATCAGCAGCAGCAACAACAACAGCAACAAACACAAAATAAACAACAACACTTGATAAATATACAGCAGCAGCAACAACAACAGTTAATTGTTCAGCAACAACAACAACAGTCGCAGCAATTGCAACAGCCTCAACCACAACAGCAACAGTCGGGATCAATGCAATTTAGTCAACCACAACAAATGACCATGTCAGGGGGTCAAGTGTGTATCATACAACAAACTTTGCCACCACAACAACAACAGCAACAGCAAATAATTCAACAACAGCAGGCAACTGGCATTTCAACAAATTATCAACAACAAATTATGAGTCCGAACATACAGCAATCTAACACACAACAGCAGCAACAACATCAGCAGCATCAAGTAATGAGTCAACAAATTCAAATTCCACCACAAGCCCCACAACATCAGCAACAGCAACAAATTGGTATTGGCGGCAACCCTACGCAAATAACGGTTTCAAACAAGTCAAAGATTATAATAAGTCAACAACAGTTTGAAAAGCTTAGTCCGCAACAGCAACAACAGATATTGCAACAAAATCAACAGAATCAGAACGTCGTCATAGTGAATCAGACAAATTTGACAGCTCAGCAACAACAACAACAACAACAGCAACAAACGCAAGGGCAACCGCAAATTGTTCAACAAATCATACAGCATCCTTTGCAGCAATCGCCACAACAACAGCAACAAACAATCCAGATGCAACAGTCCCCTCAGCATCAACATCAGCAGCAGCAATTGCAACAAATCCCACAAAGTCCAACTCAAGTTCTGAAAAATCCGCAACAGCCTCCTCCAATCTATACGCATCGTCAACAATCCGTGGAAGCGACAGATGGCTCTAATAGTATGCAGCAACAACAACAACAACAACAGATCCAACATGCACAACAATCGCCCCAAATGATAACTCAAACCCAAGTCTTACTTAATCCACAACAGCAGCGTATTCAACTACAACAACAACAACAGCAACAGGGCAATATGCCTCAGCAACCACAACAAATTGTAATAAATCAACAAGTGATTAATAATCCTCAACGTTTGCAGTACATACAACAACATCAACAACAAATACACCTACAACAACGTAAACAACAACAAAATGCAATAATTGTCGGACAACAACAATTGCAGCAACCATCAGCTCAACAACAGATTATCATACAGCAACAAACTATACCAACGCAAGTTTCACAGCTACAACAACAACACCCTCAACAGTCACCACAGCAACAAATGATGGCAATACCACCTAACGGTAATATACAAAATCAAATAATATTGCAGCATCAAAAGCCAACATTACAACAACAACATTCAGTGGAGGCAACACCGCCCCAACAACAACAACAGCAGCAACAACAAATTATACTACAACAGCCGCCGATACAGCAGACGGTTGTTATTCAGCAGCAACAGTTATCACAGCAACAATTAATTGCTGCTGGTCAATCGCCACAACACCAACAACAAACGCAACAACAACATCAACAATTGATTATCCAGCAGAATTCACCACAGCAGCAACAACCGCATTGGTCGCCACAGCAGCAACCACAGCCGAGTCCCGCTGGAATGCAACAACAACCAACACAGTCTCCAGTAGTGGTTAGTGGCCCACAAGTGATTGCGACGAACTCCTCCCTGGGAAACTTACAAGGCTCTCAACAATTCATTCGTGCCGTACGCCCCGGGCAATGGCAACAACCGGGCATACCTCCTGGCACTCCCACATTGCAGGGTCAACCTCAGCGGCAAGTCATACAAGTTGATGACAAGACGCATGCACATCTTATGACCCTGGACCCTGTAAAGAAAATGGAATATATCGCCAAGTTGCAGCAGCAAAATCAAAAGCGTCTGTTGTTTCGCCCGCAAGTGCCATATCAAGTGCGTCCAGGTGCGCCAAATGTTGTGTCCACTACACTGGGCACCGCATTGCAACGACCACCGGGTGCCCCCACACCCGGTACTCATATAATTGTGCAAAGTCAAATGCCTGCAGGTCTCACGCAGCAGCAACAAGTGCAATGGCTGCAACAGCAAGGCGCGCGGCAAGTTGTTGTACGTCCTGGTGCAGCACCCGGTTTAAGTCCAATATCGCAGCAACAGCAACAAATTGTCGTTGGTGGTCAGCAGACACAGCAGCAGGCTCAGACGGTGAATACCACCCAATTCAATACCAACGATCCCAATCAGCAAATGTTGCTTCAGCGTCAACTACGAGTGCAACAAGTACAATTACAACAACAGCACCAACAATTGACACCACAAAAACAACCACCACAACAGCAACCCGGTATTCAAGTGGTCGCCGGAACACAGTCTACAATGGTCGATCAACAGCCGACTGCACCTAATACACCAACAACGCCTGGCAGCAATATCATGAACACGCTTACTTCGAGGCCAATGGTTATGGGCACCGCCGAAACACAGCAACAGGTGGGGGGAAATCCACAGCAACAGCAGCAGCAGGTTATGCAACAGACGCAACAACAACAAATGAATATGAAAACAAAGACTGCTTTAGCGAACATGTTGAATAGTCGCCTGAGCAATATCAACGGTGGCGCTATTCAACAACAAACAATGGTTGTTGCGGCGAGTGGTGCCCCCGTTACAGATCAATCGCTCCAACAACACCCTCAACAAATAATACAGCATCAGGTGGTAGTCGCTGGCAACGCGTCGCAAACAGGCGTCATGTTGCAACAGCAACAACCTCAGCACTCACCGCAACAGCAAATTGGACCAGGCGGTGTTGTATTGGAACAGCAGGACACTGCTGCGGGCCGGTTGCGACTGATGACACAGCAACATAATGCAGCATTGCAACAACCAGGCGTACCTCCAGGTACGCAACTATTGCAGGGTGTGGTTGGTGCAGCCCAGCCACGCACACAGCAAGAGTTAATGATGCTGCAGCAACAACAGCAACAGCAATTGCAATTACGTCGCTCCGGTGCGGTTTTGCAGACTCAGCTTTCGGCGAGTGGTCATGTGACTCCCGGTGTCGCCCAACAACAAATTGTTGTGGCAGGCCCTCAACAACATCCACAGCAGTTGGGTATTGCCGGCGGGGTACAGCAACAAATTGCGGTAGCACAAATTCCACAAACTCAGCCGGTACAGACACCTCAAGGCGTGATGACACCAGCTGGATTTATACAGGGCCGCCCTAATATGCCGCCGCCAGCACGACCGCAATTTTACGGACATAATCCAAATCTGAAGTTGCCGCCTGACCTCTTCCTTGTCGGTTGCACATTTTATATTGTAGAATATGACGAAACCGATGCCGATGAACTACCCATCTGGATGGAGACCATACGTCAGTTCGGCGGCGACATTGAGCGCGTCTACTGCCAACGCGTCACACACGTACTCTGTCGCACGCAACGTCATGGCGTTGTTATGCAAGCCTTGCGTGACGCCAAGCGCTGCATAACCGCTTACTGGCTAAGCGATATCTGCTTTAAGAAGCAGTTGCTACCGCCATGGCAGGCACTGCATCTACCTTTCCCCAGCCAATTCGGTTATCAAAAGCCGCTGGAAAGGCATATTATTTCGACGTACGGTTTCGAAGGGGAGGAGAGTTTCCGCATTAAGCAAATGGTGGAGGAGTGTGGTGCCATATACACGTCATATTTGTCGAAACACAACACCGTGTTGATTTGTAAGAAACCAGAAGGCGACAAATACATCGCTGCTAAGGAATGGAATATACCTATTGTAAACTCTATTTGGCTAGCAGATATTTGCATTGGTAATCTAAGTGGAATGTCTCAGTACGAAAATCAAAAGTATCAGCAATATTCGCTGGTGGCGCCCTTCAGAATCGACTATCCGCTGGTACCACAATTAATGGGTGAGTAAGAATCACACTGAATATATGCAAATATGTCATTATATCAGTCGGTTGTTGTTTACACGTGCTTACAATTTACATTATTTTATTTGTGTTTTTTAATTATTTAATTATTAGCTGCTTGGAAGGCACCTATAAATCTGACACAGGACGCGCATGAACGTGTGAAACGTTCATTGGCCGATCCATTTTTCGAGCAAAAGGCAAAACGTCAAAAGATCTCACCATATCAGGAAGAAATACCCGAAAACATAGTTTGCATTGAATATCCACAAAATGACAAGCCACCGAAGGTGATATTTTCGCAGGTTGTCGACCCAGAATCGCTGAAAAAAGCTGTGCTGTAAGTTGTATAAAATTTAGTAATCGATTAGTATGAAATTAATTACAAATTGATTTAAAAAATTGCAGTTCGCTTGGCGGTATTGTTGTGGACAATCCAGAAGACGCCACTTTCTTGGTTATGACACGCGAAAGCCGCACCTGTAAACTAATCCAAGCCGTTTGCCATGTGGATTATGTATTAAAATCAAATTGGTTGGTGGATAGCGCGAAAGCGGGCCGCTTTCTTTCACCTGATCCATATAAGATACAATACATACCGGTCGATGAGAATTTGAAATTCCATCTCGATACCGTGCTTCAATCAAATGTGCGAAATACGCTATTTGCTGGTAAACACTTCTTTGTAACACCCGATGTTTTCCCCTCACGCACTGAAATCGTCCGCATGATTGAGTCATCCGGTGGCAAAGTGGAGGCAAAACGACGCACATCGCAGGCAATCGCTGATACGCATGCTCAATCGCCAGAGTCGTATATAATTGTAACGTGCCCCAATGATATGCATTTATGTGTGGACTTGACGCGTCAGGGCATACCGAAGTGTCCAATTGTTTCGACAGAGTTTGTGATGAGTTCGATACTAAAGCAAAAGTTAGAAATCGAACCAAATCTAATCAACTACTTGTATAATAATAACTACGCTAGCACTAAGTCGAAATAGTACATTAATATACCATTAAGATTGGCAAATTTACAAAATTATGATTAGTACGTAGTAAGCAAAAAAAGATTAATTAAGTTGTAGATATGTAATTGTAGATATTTGTAAGAAAAAATATTATTTTTTGTATACCATATTTCCTTAACGCAACCATTTTGTAGATGTTTATACACTAGATTATTCGTATTGCGAAAATAAGGATTTTTATAGAAATGGCAAAGCAACATCTAGTAATATATATATATATATACATACATGCTTATGTAAATAATTTATTCGAAAAAGAAGTAAAAACCTTATGCTAAAAAACCATTATGGAATAGTTAATATAATTAGTCGATATTTTGAGAAAAGAAAACATAAGAATGCGTTGAAAACACTTGTAATGTATACGATTATACTTCGAGAGCCAGCATATTATTTCCTTAATTCATACATATTATTTTGTACATTATTTCTCTTGCGATATATTTTCTGTAAAAATCCAAGACCAAGCATACAGCCATGTTTGGTTGAAATACGTATCACAATAAAAATATTTTTCAATATACTTAAATGATTATTATTTAGGATGTGTATGTGTGGCCTTTGCATCTTGAACTGAATCAGAGTTGGTTAGGATCGTGAAGGGTCCGTTGCAAGCAGCAGATACGTTATATTTAAATAAGTGAACATTTAGCAATCTGCTCTATCTAGAGCGCGATAACATAGTTTTCAAGGCCTCGAGTTTCTTCTGCTGCTATTACTACGGTTTTTCCTTTGACGCAATTTTTAAGATGATAATTGATCGAGGCTTTAGATGTCTCCCTTTATTACCTCAGCATGTGGTTATAGAACCCCGAATTTTATGTATGTGTCGTGACTGCGAAAAATTTCAAAATTCCCACTGTGTAGATTTCACCAAGTTATTAATGGGCCTAATCATTGAATCCGCAGCGAATTCGATTTCGATACGATAAAGATTTTCGATCGAAAATGTTCATGCAATCATTGGGCCTAATCATTGAATCCGTTTCGATCGAAAAATGGTTCGATTCGATCGAAAAATTTTACGTCGGAATCATTGAATCCGTATCGAAAATAAAATTTACGATCACATTGAACTCACTTACCGACTCGTAAAAATACATTCCGCGACTAATAGATGTCGCTAATTACGAAATCATTGAATCCGCAAAATCGAAAATTTTGGTCGAAATCTATCCGTTGGTGAATGAGTTGCGGAGATGTAAAAGAAATAAACCATTTGGAAGTTTTATGTAAACAATTACTCATTACGGACTAATTTATGTTTTATGTGGGTATCGAACCATTTTTCGATCGAAACGGATTCAATGATTAGGCCCAATGTGTATAAATCAATTTTGCAATCAAATTACGAACAGTGGACACTTTCTAAGTGTTTGTAAGTTGGATTGCGCGAATTTACTTGACATATGTGAATTATTTATGGTTCCATCAATTCTGTCATTAATGATAATTCCTAAATTGCCTAATAGAATTAGAACAACTTTCGCGTAAAATATTTTTGTGATTTGCCTATTTATACTTGTACAACAAAGTATACAGATTTAATTTACAGATGTTTCTACTTATGTTTCTTACTTCGGCCAATGGATAAAATGGCAAGAGATAAAGGTGAAACCACTTACTGAAAATATAAATATAATTTTCATATTTTCTTCCAATAGATGAATATTTTTCAGTTAGACGAGTCGTTAAGTTTTTTGCTGTTCTGCTAATTTACACATTCGTTTATTGCTATTTAGTACCAAGTATCATCTATGAAACAGTAAAAGGCGTAATTTGTTGCTGTGGTTAAGTGTTTTATTTATGAAATGATTTAAAAATATATTTAAACTATGATATTTGGCAATTGTATGAGATAAATATTATTTTGCGTGGTACGTAATTGAAAATTATTGTACTTTTTGCATTTGCATTAAAGGTTTGCGCCAAGCTGTTCTCAACGAAATAAAATCTATAATAAAAACTCATAGAATGTCAAATTTATGTAGGAGACGAATAGGGGTTTTCTCGACACATGAGGTTGCGAATTTTTAAAAAGAATGTAATAGGACGCAGTATCACAATAGAGATTATTAGGTATTATTCGCATATATGCTTCAGGTTAATGTGTGGGGTGTAGAAATTACTAATTTTTTTGCTTATAAAAATCAGCATTAATATAATGGATACGAACAAAAATCAAAAAAGTATGGGTTAAATAGTTGGACAACATATTTACCGGTCACACACTTCCAAAGTCCTAAGAAATTTTATGTTCAAAGAATTTTAAACCTAGCGTGTGTATGATGACACAAAAATAAAATACCTTGATCTTTCCTTTCCTTCAAAAATTCATTTAACGTCGGAGTTAATGGTGAAATCCAAATGACGTAGTGGATTGATGTTAAGCTAGATAGGGACTTTTCAAGTTATATTTGAATCCTTTATAGCTAGATGTGTTTCCTAACGATGTCCAATGTAATGAATTGTCGAAACAAAAAAGCCCATACCAATTCCAAGGTACTGTTCATTCAAATTTCGGGCTCTTTAACTTTGAATTTACTCCTTCCTAGTAATATGGGTTATAATACTAATGAATTCCAATCGCAATACGCATGAGCACATATTAAATTTCCTCGGGTTTAATCCGAATTTTCCCTCAAGCGTTTCAAAACATTATGGTAAACTTTACTGTTTGGTTGAAACCTAATTTTTAAGGTTGAATGAATAATCCTCCCTCGCAGTCCTATAAATTGTCCTATACAACATGTAGTACCAATTTTATGTTCCTTCTCCTTCGAATTATATTAAACAAAATCGAAGCGAAAATAGTGGGATAGACAAATGAATGTAACGCAGGAAGCTGCTACATTCACGAGAGTATTCTCTTACAGCAGAAAGAAATATAGCAGCAATCCGGTACGTTGAATTGAAAGAAGAAACGAAATCTCGCGCGAAAATACCACTTATGGTAGATGCTCAGCAGTGATATATTCATTTCCTTATATAAAAATCCAAATCCTCACAATCCTGTTATCCATATTTTCATTATAGTTACTCCCAATAATCCATATTTCCATTCCATCCATTACATATTTCGTGAATAGAGCGGAAAGAAGAAAAATATATTAATATTATAACATAATTCAAATGCTGTATTTTATTACTTAAAAAAATCTAACAAAATCATAAAGATATAATTATTAGTATTTTTTCATAATGTGTAATGATGTGTAATTTTAATTTTTTTTTAAATACCTCATAAATTCTTATTAGTTTTATAGAAAAATTAATTCATATTAAGTATTGAAATTTGTTCTCAAAAAAAGCAAATTTATTAAGTGTATCTATGTTAAGATCGAATGTAAGGTTCTGAACACCTAATAAATTCTTTAAAAATTCGGTTCAACTTAATATTCAGTTTGGATTGAAAATGTTTGAGGGATATAAAGGATAATTGTATATAACCATTGGTACATCAATCATCAATTTTCAGCTGTCACTCTTCAAAGTATTATATTTGGCCGTGTTTGTTTGAATGATTTTTAAAAACTTGTAATATTAAATTAAAAATTTGAACGTGAACGAGATCTTGACCTGGAATATGAACGGCGTAGAGGAGAATAAGTAGGAGTACCTCGGCGGCGTGCACGTGGAGAGTATGATCTGGACCTATGGAATTAAGTAATTTATAATATAAATGCATTTTGATTATTAGTTACACTTACCTATCGCGATTATCACGCCCACCACGATCGCCTTCAGCGGTATCTTCTCGAACACGTATATATGATACCTCACCCTATGGAAAATAATGAGTTGTTCGATAATAAAATATATATTATTTATACTTAATTCTGAATTATATTTGTTTACAAATTTTTGCATCCATACACTTATCAATAAAAGTATACGGAATTTAAAAACTACTAACCTCATGCGACCTAAAGCGTGAATCATCTAATTTTTTGATGGCGTATCTCATATCTTCATGTCGTAAAAATTCCACAACACCTGTACCATCTTTGTAAGCATCAGCAAAGCACACATCACCTGCTTCTCGCATATGGTCTTTTAAATCTTGCCATGAGCCAGAAGATGGTAAGCCTGTTACCATGACTCGATATTGTGAACGCTTAGTTGGCGGCCCGCGTCCACCACCGCCACCACCTCCACCTCGGCCACCATCATTTCGGCTCCGGTCATTGCGATTTCCACGGAAACTACCTGGTCCACCACCACGAGGAAATTCCACTCGCAATCTGTACCCATCGTAATCGTAGCCATCACGAGCTTTTACTGCGTCTTCTGCATCGCGTGCATCATCAAACTCCACGAAAGCAAATGGCGGACCACGCCTATTTTTCAAATCTACGAATGATACTTTACCAAATTTGTGGAAAAGATCTTGTATATCCTTTGTTCGGATATCTGGTGGTAAATTCCCAACATAAATGCGACTTTCACTGCGAGACATGCTTTAAAAGTTTTTAATTTGAACAAATAAAATTAAGTTGATATTAACTCAACAGATTATTTATATTTTATCACGACTAAATCTCCGCGAAGTTCTTTAAATCACTCAATTACCACAATCAACTTTGCAATAATGGCGGACATTTCATTATACATTTAATTTTTTCGAAAAGGCAGGAACGAAGGGAAATGAAACCACTATGAAACGGTACAGGCACACATTATTGAATTCAAAAATGATCAGATAATTATTTAGCTAATAATATTTATACATATAAATATTTTCTTGGAATTGATATTATCATATCGAATACTCTTATAATTCTACGTCGATCTATGTTCCAGTAATCACGCTTAATTTCACATGAACACATAAATGTTTTATAAATCATTATATATGTGGTTATATAGATTGACATTTGAAAACAACTATTATAAACGAAGGAAAATCGATTATAAAACTTAATAACGCATATCTATAATGACCATGTTGGAAAATATCAATACATATATCGGTTATAAATCGGTGTGTGTTTAAACAAAAATATGTTCCACATAGGAAATTAATTTGTGAAAATTATCGAAATAAAATCTTTCTTCACGTCGCCTTGTGTTGTACCATTTTATGCGTGATACTGAACTTTGCGTGTTGTGTATATATTTGCTGAAGTGCGCCATTCTTTGGAAACGACTTGAATAAAGTGTGGTGTTATCTCTTGTCTAGGAAAATACAAGTAAATATTTGTACTTTAGAAAACTAAGGAGAAGAAAACTTACTTGAAAATATAAAAATGTCTCGTACTGAAAGTCGTATTTACATTGGGAACTTGCCTCCAGATATCCGTACAAAGGATATCCAGGATTTGTTTCATAAATTTGGAAAAGTAACATTTGTCGACTTAAAAAACAGGCGTGGTCCGCCATTTGCTTTTGTGGAGTTTGAGGATGCTCGGGATGCGGAGGATGCTGTAAAAGCTCGAGATGGTTATGACTATGACGGTTACAGATTGCGTGTCGAATTTCCTCGAGGAGGGGGACCAGGTAGTTTCCGTGGAAATCGCAATGACCGGAGCCGAAATGATGGAGGCCGAGGTGGAGGTGGTGGCGGTGGTGGACGAGGGCCGCCAACTAAGCGTTCACAATATCGAGTCATGGTAACAGGCCTACCATCTTCTGGCTCATGGCAAGATTTAAAAGATCATATGCGAGAAGCAGGTGATGTGTGTTTTGCTGACGCATATAAAGATGGAACTGGTGTCGTAGAGTTCTTGCGGCATGAAGATATGAAATATGCTATAAAAAAACTGGACGACTCTCGCTTTAGATCTCACGAGGTAACTAAGCAAAAAATCCCACATACCAAATATTGTGTAAAGTAAAACATCAGTCGAAAGTAAAAGATAGATATATCTTATATATATATTTTATATTTTTTATATATACATATTTTTCCAAATTTATTAATAGTGTAAATAGTCGAATAGTAAGCGATAGGTCATTTTAAGCTCTGCTATCCTTTGATAAATGAATTACTCTTTTTTAAAGGGAGAGGTCTCATACATACGAGTGCGTGAAGATTCCGGTGAAGGAGATCGTGGCGGTCGAGGGCAGCGAGGAGACCGGTATGTATTTGAAACCTTTTATTTAGAAATATTTATGGATAAAAAAAGTTTTACTCTTTACTTACATGTAGTTCCCGCTCTTTTTCACCACGTGGTCGTCGCCGTGGTTCTCCAACTTATTCTCCCGTCCGGCGTTCATATTCAAGATCAAGATCTCGTTCCCGTTCGAACTTATAAACTGCATTCGAAAATTACAAAGAGTGAACAAATCGGATTACGATACCATTCATCGAATATATGGTTTGTCCTAAGTATACTCAGAGAAATATATATTGCCGCATACATAAGCTTACCTACTATGGATTTTTACATATTTTGAGGCAAGCATGACTTGATAAAAGACATTCTATTTTAACTAATTTAAACATTTAGAATACTACTTTTAAATTTTCTAAACTAAATTCAGTAAAATTTATTGAATTTAATTTGCATCTGCTTTGATTAAAAGTAATTTTGAGACTAAAGAAGATGCAACTTACTGTAATTTTCCATACATTAAACTGAAGTAAACTTAATAAAAAAAAATTGTATCTGTACTAATCAAATAATATAATTTTCTCCCCTCTATTCACGTTAATTGGAATGGATGGAATGGAATGGAGTTATGGGATTATTAATGGATATTAATTTGGATGAAATCAGGATTTCATGGATTTTTGGATTATAAATGGCCATTTTAAAAGGATTACGATTGAGATATATAGGAAAGGATATATAAATATAAATGGCAATACGGACGAAAGCAAATTAAGTGGGGAAATAGGACAATATACGCGAGACATACAAATAAAAAAATTTAGCCGGACAGGGAATTTACTATAACTTCATTATTCAAGCATATTTGAATTTGAAATGCCTCGCATTTTTAATTTGATATTTGGAGGAAACATTTGGTCGTTTAAAAAATGTGCAGAAAGTCCAGGAGGATGTTTAGATTATTTTGACACACACAGTATTTCAACTCTTCCGGAGTACCAACCATATTCAATTTTAAGGACACCTCCAAGTTTTCTGGACTTTAATATATCTACATCTATTCTTGATTGAGATTATTTAGTAAGAAATTCATCAAGACATTTCATCTGGAATACAACGGTAAATACCAATTTAATTCATAACTTTGATATACATATGTATTTTAGATAAATGGCGATAAGTTTAAGTATAATATAATTAATAAAAAATACTTTTCTTTGGAAAATTTGATAAAATTTATGTTTCCACAATGGACTAATTTTTTAGTTGTTATTTCTTATGAATGACTGCCATAACTTTGTTTAACGAGTTGGTCACCTATGTATATATAAATTTTATTCTTAAAACTCGTCCGATAGGGTTTCAAATTTCTCTTGCGTATTCTTTAAGCGATTTTCAATTACACAAATATTGTACTGGAAATAAGATAACGTGTCTCAAGTATGTTGTCTATAGTCATTCCATGCTGTTCTAAATATTTTGGATAGATATAGATATAGACCAAATATATTTCTCCAATTTTTAAAACTTTTTTAGTTAGGAAAACCATTTGACTGCAATTTATAATGTTCAAAATTCAGAATACTTGATGAATATTTAATAAGTTTTTGTTGCAAAGCGTATAATCGACATGTTTCAATTTCTGTTTTCATATCAGAATTTTCTAAAGTTTAAGACCCTAAGGGTTCATAATATTGCCACAAATCATAAGCAAAGAGTCAAGTAGGCATACGTTAATTATCAGAAAATAACTAATAGCGATTTCTTTTAATGTTTTTATTAGTTTCTTGAGGTTACGTTTGGAAAAACAACTCACTTGAAAATTATTAAAATGTGTATATTGGGTTTTTGGGTAGTAGCGTTTTTCTGGGCTGTTTGAATGAAGTTTGAAAGTTGAAACACAGTTTTCCAGCAATCTTTTATTCAATTTGTATTGATTAAAAACTCAAACTTACCTAAAGTTTTACATTATACACATTTTATTATATTTTGCTTTGCAAAAAACGCATTTGGCAACCCTCTGCGGTAGTTCAGTTCAGTTCTCGCAAGAAGTTGGCAACGCATGGAAGTTACAGATGCATACAAATATGCATTGTTTAAACAAATGTAATATGACATTACTAAGTCTATGTAAAGTGATTAAATATGCTTAATTACATAAAATTTACGAAACCACTGTTTTTTGATATAATTTTAAATTGTTTTGTTTTGGCTATTTTATTCGTAAACATCAATAGCCAAGGGGTTCTTAAGCCAAAGTTCAACATTATTATAGACGTTTGCTGCGAACCAATTTTGAAATATGGAATTTACTAACGGAATTGAAATTCTAAGACTTTGTCTGGCAATCAACTTTTTTGTAATTATTTGCGTTTGATTAAACTGTATAATTTATTAAAGTAGAAATCGAATTTGCAGTAAAACGGAAGGATATGAACACTTTACTTTTACAACAATAACAACAAAAATCAAATCCGTTTGCCGGCGTATTGCCACATTGTATTAGTGATGCTTTGGTGTGCATGTATGCGTAAGAGTATCCAGCAAGTAAGTGAGAGTACGAAATTAGACAACCCAGGTGAGAAATTTCTAACATTTCAACCAATTTGTGTACTGATTTGATTTTTGAACTGAACTGGTACTAATTTATGTGAAAGGAATTACATATGATTGCGATATTTTCGGTTGTTGTTGTTGTAGCGGTTATCTATCCCTGCCTGAAAGGAAGAGCATAAGTCTAGTTGTCGTCGAAATCATCTAACGGGAGGCCCAGGAAACGTGCTGTTTCGACAGGGTTGGACCAAAGGGAAAGGGGTGTTAGATGAGTAGGGTTCATAGGGCATACAAAGAGGTGGTTAGAGTCATGCGGGGACTTGTTGCATGCGGGGACTCGTTGCATGCGGGAGATGTATTTTGTATGTCGGGGTTCAGTCTGGATAAGTAGGAGTTTAACCTGCTACAATATCCAGATCGAAGTTGCGCAAGGGTCACTCTGGTTTCACGTGGCAACTCGAGCTCTTCGTCTGCTATAGGTGGTGGTTTGGTTCCAAGGACGCCATTCACTGGAAGGGAGTCAATGAAGATGTTGATAGCTCCACTGTGAATGGCGTTTAGAGCGTGTCTAAAACTGTTTGCGTCCGCAGTTTGGTCGGTATAAGGGTTTAGTTCGTCGACGTGTGGTAGGATTGATCTCTTGATGCACCTAAGGGGCGATTCTGCTTCCAGCAAGTGACTACATGGGTGATTTCTACGAAAACACATAAGTAGAAACTGTTTGGTAAGCAGTTCATTATGCTCCTTAATTAGCAGCATAATGGCCTTACTATGAAGGTGTGTCATTGGTGACATCAAGAGATATCCTGTTGCTGTTCGGAGTGCAGTGTTCTGGCACGTCTGTAGCTTCCTCTGCTGCGTGTCACTGCATCCAGGCGACCATACCGGTGCTGCGTAATTTACGACCGGCCGGTCGATAGCCTTGTAAGTGGCCAGCAACGTTTCTTTGTCTTTTCCCCAAGTGCTACCGGCTAGCGACTTGAGGCGATGTTTTCGGTCCATTCGAATGCCCTAAGAACTGTTCTAATGATAAAAATTTCATATTATGTATGTATTTGTGTCCTTGTGTTTGAGGTGTTGTTAAAGTTGATGAGAGTCAAAATTTTTAAAAGGTATTGACACTTTTCTTATCAAAATATTAAGTGAAATTTAAGGATAGAGTTCCAACCTGCTTGTTTTTGTTTAAAATGTTATTTAGTTATATTTAATGCTATTTAAAAACGATTTCGGGGTTTATCTTCCGTCCTAATATTCTTTCAAGTTAATAGTAAAAACCATTGTGGAACTATAACTATTAATATCCTTATAATTATGCATAAATATTGCGTTGAATCGACAGACCAACTTGTACTGCTTAATACCAATATTTAGTAACTCTCATAGCATCTGCTGGGTTATGTTGTATCCATGAGAAGCTCCGTATATGTATGTATGCTCGTCATTCCGGCCGCTCTTTGCGAAACAAGAATGTTGTATTACACAGATACGAGTCTGCAAATGTATAGGGTTTTAAGAGCGACCAGCTGGTCTCCGTGTACATTTATGTGTTGGTGACAGCACATATATGTATATTCTCAACTTCATTTCAACGGTTGGCGGCCTCTGTAGTTCACTTTCTGCTACAGCCTGCAGCAACTCAATGTTCAGTCGTCTTTCGCTGTTGAATTTCATCGGTTGTGTCCGACGCTCCGATATTTCAGTAAGGTGTTAAATAGAGCGCGTGTAAAGTGACTTTGAATTGTGTAGCGTAAGAGCTGTAAGAGTAATCATAATTAAATTTACATTACATTGCCGCTTTAACGTAACGCTTGTGCTACGGTAACGCATTGTTAATTTGATTGTTTGGTGTTGTGTTGCTTCTGCTGCCGGCAAATTAGATGCGCGTTCAATTGTTCCAATTTCGTTGTTGTGTTTGGCGGGTGGAAATTCGATTGCGCCGGCCGTTTGCCGCTGACTGTTTGAAAGCAGCAACGCGTTAATTGTTGTGTGAGCGCGGCATTAAAAAAAATAAAAGAAAAAAACATACAGATGAAGCAAATGTGCGTAAATAATGAAACTTTTTTTTTATACATATAAAAAGGCAAACCTGATAAGAATGTTGGTGCTGCGTCGAAAGCGTTGGCTGCCACACTGACGCGCTGCAGTGTGCGTATACATTTGTTGTGATTGTAGCCGGCTTGCTTTTCTATTTTGTTCGCATAATAATTCATTTTTTCGTTACTCTTCTAGTGTGTTTCTTAACGTTTATTGCGCGTTTTTGATATACCGCACGCCAACACGCCGATGGGCAGGATAACATTAGGCACCATTATGAGTAGAAAAAAAAATCCGGTTGGATAAATAAATTCAGTTTTATGTCGATGAACACACATACAGATACAACAGACATACTTATACATATGTATGTGTTATGTATGTGTATATTCGGCACGATTTCAAAGTCATTACCGCCTGAGTCAGCTAATATCACTGTGATAGCGGCTATGGACGATATAGTCATGCGCTATATTTATATCGTTGATTGATTTGAAAATTATCATTTCATTATCAGCGCAAATGACATTGTAAAGTTTCCACAACAACAATTTCAAAGGTGTTGCACATCGCTGGCGACATACTCGTGCATAGGACGTGCAACATAAACCACCACCTTTCATCTTGTGTGGATTTAATGTCATTAACTGAAATATTTTAATGTGCGTAAAGATATAAATCTTACAAAACGCATGCGCACGTGTCTTATTGCATTTAGTAAGTGCCTTTAGTACTGGTGCTCAGTGCCATCAACTCGGTAGACCAAGCACTTAAAACTCCCAATTCGCGACGCATTTCACTCGGCAGCTTTATGCTTCGATTCTTGAATCATAAAATTCACGTATCATTTAGCTTTAATTGTTATTGCATTATTCGCAATGATTTCAATTTTGTTGAAAGTCCACATAAAATAGAGAATGCGAATATGAAATTGCCATTATTGTGTTTGCAATGTGCATTAGTTTGTATGTATGTATGTAGTAAATTTTTCGCGTTTTTATGGCTTCAGTCCACAAGCATAGTTTTGACATGAATTGCTTCTACTTTATTCACTGAACGTATTTCAAAATTTTAAATATACAGACGCCCCAAACTTCTTTTTAATGTTGAACGCTAGGCGAATAAGGCCGGATCCACAGAGTTGCATTACTTTTCCCGGAGGTCTACCTTCATCTAAAAGGCTAACCTTCTTCAGCAATAAAACTAGGCCAAATTTATGACGTTTTTACATTCTCAAATCGCAAAATATTTTTTCGGACATAATGGAAATATTCTGTAAAACTATAAAAAAGTTGCACCAAGCATTTCATCAACATATTAAATTGTTAAAAAACAGGTTTTCGAAATACAAATTTTCATTCACATAAATCTTGAAAGAAGTCAGTAAATTAAAATGTGTTTTAACTATAAAATGATATGATAAAAAATAATTGTTTAATACTTCCAGGCACATAATTAAAAACTTAAAAACTCAATGATCAACAGGTGTTGCCATACTGTTAGAATAAATACAAACTTTTTGTAAAATCATTAGCATCAACTAATGAGTGTATGTGAGTGTGTTCTACAAATAAAAATCCAAAAAAAAATTTTAAATTAATCTGTGTGGGATTGTCTTGTTCAATAGAGAGCAAGAGGTGATTTATGTCAGTGTTTAATATTTAAAATATGTGTCAAACATACATACTTACAAATATGTAAAAATTAATGACACAATTAAAAAGTTTACATACGAGAATTACTTGAAAAATATTAATAAAACATTTAATTAAAATATATATAATATGCAAATACGATCGACTCAACTAATGAAGTGAATAAATATTGGCATTGCTGACCTTCTACTATACTAAACTAATCTCAACAATAACATCAGTCATCAATCTTGCGGTGAGTGTTGATGTGATTAATGTGCACCCACAAACATACATATACATATATATACCACATACTGCACATACATATATACATATACATATACAGATAGTTATTTTATATTATAAATATTTACATATATTTGTTGAAAATTAGTTTGTATTTTCAAGTTGTAGTCACCTTTAAAAATACACCATATACAAATAATAAATTTATATCTAATAAGGGTGGTCCTTAAATGTTAAAAACACATCTCGAGATATCACTCAACAATTTAAGATTCATCTCATGCCTAAAAACGGTATTCTTATGGGAGTAGATTATAGATTGTTGTAATAATCTCCTTGGAGAAATCGAAAATCGTAGCCTTGTCATCGTTCCGTATTCACATTAGGGATTGAGATTAATAATTTGTTCAATTCTTTTTTAAGATACACCCTACTGCACACATAAATCAACAATTACATCTGTTTTTCCCAAGCATATTTGTTGTTAACAGCTCGTGTAACTGTTGTGTTAATTAGTTCTCAGTTGAATGAGTACACAGTATTAAATAGAAATGTGGTTAAATCACTCGATTATTTTTAGCGAGTATGACCAAAGCCGTTCAACTTGACACTGGCTTATCAGGTGTTTTTGTAGTGCGAACATCTCTTACAACTAGAATTTAATTATTTTTTAGTTTTCAGCGTTAGCGTTATTGCTGACTTATAACATCAATCACAGCTACGGAAATCGTTGGTTTTTGATTTGAGGGATAAAATTGATTTGAGAGTATAAAATAGTATCTATTTTCTATTCTATTTTCCTAAGTAGATAACTGATGAGTAGATTTCAGCCATGCAAAAACTTAACAGAAATCGCAACACCGGGTCGAATACGAGAACTCTATAAATTTTTCTGACCGCAATTGTGTTTTCGCGGAGTAAAGCATTTGTCGAAACCTTCTTACATAAAGGATTATGTGGTCACATACAAAAATATTTTTGTCGGAATTCCCAGCATGATCGTTTGCTCACAATGTCACAGTAAAAGGCATCTCCCAGTAAAAGGCAGACAGTTACCACCCTTGTTTCCAGCAACATTCTCAAGCAATTAATGCGCGTATGTACGGTATGTGGTTTAACGCTTATAATTACGTTTACGTTATGCGGCAAAGGCGTAATACGGTGCTTACTTCCAGTATTTTACGCCTGACATTACCAATTAATTTAAATGCATGCCATCACTTTTTCACAGCGGCATAACGCTTTCAATCTCCGCTTGTCGCACGCGGCGAGGGAACGTCTGCTGTCTGCGCAACGCTTTGTCAATGCAAGCGGGTCTCACACAGCTGAAATGTTAGTATTCTGATGGGATTTGGGCTCTAAGACCTTAATATAGAGGGACATAGATTTGCGTTTTCCCTAGGTCGTTGATCGTCTGCTGTTTTTTTGATGTCGACAGTTTAACTTTTCTTCTACTTCCTACGGTCATTTGTCAAATGGCTCAAACTTTGCTGGAATTGATACTAATATGCATTCTATTTGTAACGCTTGAACGAAATGAGACCATTCTTGAACCCGACGCTTAAAGAGAACCTTGGCCCTTAAAGCTTTGCATGTACAACATAGGTGTGTCTGTGTGCAAACTACAAAGTTAAAAAAGCCTTCAGAATCAGCGTTTAAAATTTTACACACAACATGTTGGATATGTGTTTGCGACTGCGTTTTAGTGGGTTAAGCTGAGATCTGCATCACCGCCAGTGGTGGCAGCACACCAGTTGGCGGCCGTTGGCTGCAGCAAAGTGTGCAGAGCGATGCAGTGAACGTGTCGCCTCGAAGGCTCAGTTACAAACGGTAATGTGAGACCAATGAAAAAAGAGGAACGAAAAATTTGCCAGCATAAAAGAAGACGTGCATCCCTGACAGCGATGATTGCAGCCTCCCAAGCAGTGACGGCGATATCCCCTGCCGCTGACTGCAACGGCGCTGCGGCATACTTCTGTACTACTTATTCACTTATTTATGCACTCTTAAATGCCACTTGTGTACCTGAAGTGTGTGGCATGCGGCAACAAGCCAAAAGTGGCTCATCAAAACGCGACAATGTGAGGCAAGCGAAACGATGTTTTACTTTTGCTGTAGGTCTTTGTGTTTTGTATTGTTGTCGTGTGTCGCTGACTGGTTGGTGTGTGTGTGTGGTATCTCTTTTTTTTCATTTCGCAACTCTGTGGTGGCTTGCCTTTTGCCGTGTTGGTGTCTGGCAGACGTGTTGTTGTGTTTGTTTGTCGTGCTGCTTTGGCTTATGCGTATAATGTTACAATGTGTCAATCGGCTTGTGGTGGTTGTTGTTGTTGGCTTAGTAACTATTGCATTTACAAGCCAATTTATGTACATCTACACACCACACAGTAGGCAGCTGGTTTGGGACACTGCTGCCTTTGTCTTGACTTGCGTGCCTTTCGACTCTTCACCTGTCTGCCTGCCACTTGACAACATGTGCGTTTGCGTAGCAGCAGCCTAGTGGCAACCTTGTACCAGTACACCGATTACTCCTACTGATACATGTAACAGCTGTGGCGTAGTGAGACCTTCGTGCTCAGTGTGCCATTTTGCTGTTTGACTTACTGCGACACAAGAGTCACAAGGACTCGCCGAAGTGACTGGTGACGCCTTGCATACGTAACAGTGTCATCACTGTGGAAGCATATATGTACATACATATACAAAATACAAGAAATAACTGTTACACATGTAACATAAGCCGCAATTAACACACGCTGCGGAAAAATTATTATATTACATAAATGATACATTTCAAAAGGCTCAGAGACCTCCATGTTCGGTATGGGTTTGTTCACCACCCTTATATGAGTAAGTCATAAGCTAATTTTTATAGCATTTGATATTATGTTTAGTATAAAAGCTTTTTAGAAATTAATTCAAAAATTATTGAAAAAAAAGAAAAAGAAACAAGAAAAAACGTTAACTTCGGCTGTACCGAAGCTAATATACCCTTCACAGGTACATTTCTTTTAGTAACTATGTGTTTAAACAAATCTAAAGACGTAAGAAAAAGTAAGTAAAAATAAGAAAACATTTTACTAATACTTTTTAGCCAGGTTGTTTGCTAGAAACATTAAGGTTATATAGTTAACCGATCTGGACAATTTCTTCGGAGATTAAATCATTTCTATGAAAAATAACTCACACCAAATTTCGTGAAGATATGTAGTAAAATGCGGAAGTTTTCCATACAAGCCATTGATTCCGATCGTTCGGTTTGTATGGCAGCTATATGCTATAGTGAACCGATCTGAACAATTTTTTCGGAGATTAAATTATTTCTATGAACAATAACACACACCAACTTTCGTGAAGATATCTAGTAAAATGCGGAAGTTTTTTCTTGATTTCGATCGTTAAGTTTGTATGGCAGCTAGATGATATAGTGGTCCGCTATCTGTTCCGGCAAATGAGCAGCTTCTTGAAGAGAAAATAACATCTGCAAAATTTCAAAACGATATCTTAAAAACTGAAGGACTAATTCGTATATATACAGACGGACAGACAGACGGACATGGCTAAATCGACTCAGCTCAACATACTGATCATTTATATATATACTTTATAGGGTCTCCGACGCTTCCTTCTGGGTGTTACAAACATCGTGACAAACTTAACATACTCTGTCTGTTCAGGGTATAAAAAAAGAGAAGAAGCTCTAAAGTCTTGTAAGAAAGTGTGAAATAGCGACTAATTGGTAAATGCGTCCATTAGTATGAACGTTTTTGGCGTCCACATTTAAATGCTTGATTCTGCAATAAGGACACACAAGTGTCGGTAACAACTGACAAGTGGCATAATTTTGCAAGAAGATCATAATAATAATAACAATTGTATTGTGTTGAGCTCAGTTGAAATGGTGCAATTGTGCCATATCCATTTAGTTAATAGAAATATGCTTCTTATTGTTTCAAATATTGAAATCAAAGGCATGCTTTTGTTAGGGGTTTTATTATGGGAAAATATGGAATTATGAGTTGGTATTAAAGTGTTGACCAAATTCAGTGTGGGATTTGTTGTTTTTTTTAAGTCAATAATTTCTAGTTTCTAGCAAAATTCTTTTTTCGCTTTATTGTCGGTCATATTTCAGTTGTAAACAGCTCGTAGTTACCGGCATTACTAAATTCTACCTTCATAAACATAATTATTCAATTTAATTGCACTTAAGTATAGCCTGGTATGCGTGAAAGACCCACATGTCTTACAAATATGTCATACTAATAAATTATGTAATAGTGATAGCATTATCCATCCTACACATTCTATGTTTATATACTATGTATGTATGTATAAAAAAATGTTAATGGCACCGAAAAAACATATAACGGAATTCGGATTCGAAAAGGTGCACATGTCAGTTAGCTTGAATTTTCGGTTCAAATAATAACACATGTCGGTGCAATAAATAAATTGATAGAAGGGAGGTCAGCGCTGAATCCTGTGAGTTTGAGTTGTACGCGTGTGTGCATAAAAATTCTTGAATTAAATTTTTATTTTATAACTGAGCGGAAAATTTACTATTTTTAGTAAACAACAGTTGGAATGACATGAGGCCACGTGTATGTAAGGAAAATGCTACGTTAACCAATTTTATTATAATTGACCGTAAAATGAGTAGCTATTTTAATGAACTGTATAAAATTTAAATAGTATTTCCTTTTGTAGATTTTGTAAGTTGAATGACATTGCATAGTGAGGACCGACCACTATTTGACGAAAAAAATCAAGGCTTCCATAATTTCACATAACTTAACAACTGTCTTGTGGTTGTTGTTGTTGTTGCGGAAAATAATTTTATGAAAGCTGACGAGATGCACTCTTAAGGCGGTTATGAATTTAGGTTTTTGTTTTTCTCTTATAGATCTGACTGCCGTGGAAACGGATACTTAAGGGGCTATACAAGTGTGACATTTTCAAAAACTGGATTTGTTTTATTTTTTGCTTATTCGATAGTTAATACTTTAAAAATATCCTGTGAAAGCGGGAAAGTCGTATCTTGAATAGTTTTTGGATGGCAGTGTTCTAAAGAGTGACCGCTCGCAGGCATAAGCCGCCATTGTCCAAACTTTAAACGCGTTTTTTCGGAACGGCATTTCTCAAAACTGCTGACATCATAACTCAACGAGAAATTAACCGATCGGCTTCAAATTTAAACTGAGTCTTCTTGAGTATATTTACTATACAATGACCTACGATTTTTTTGATTGGTTGAAAATTGTCAATTTGTCTTTAATACAACTACCATTTTTTTACCTAAAAAACGAAATTTCTTTTCAAAACTATGCCTTTTTTCTAATTTTTGATATTTTTTTTAAATCTTAGGTCATTGTATAGGAAATATCTTCAACTTTAATACCCTCTTTGATTTTTTTTGTTTCAGCTACTCATTCGGCCGGAATCATGTCAGTAGTTGGGGAACTTTTTTTTTTTGGTACCTCCCAAGACAGCACATAACTCCGTTATTTTTCATTTATTTTGCAAAAATCTTAAAATATAGCTGAAAATGTACCTTATAAAAATTCACGAAAAACGACTAATTTTTCATGGGTTACACTGGTATAGTCCCTTAAGACTTGAGGTTATCACAGCCATTTACCTCAAAACTATGTAGTAAAACAACTGTATTTAACAGATTAGGTGCTTCAACGAAATGAGTGCTTCTTGGATGAAATGATAAATTGAAGTGCTTATACAAGTACATTAATCAATATATATCAAACAAGTCTGGCAGCTGCTAATTGAAATTTTTAATTACTAAAAACTACTAAAATATTAACAGATGCCAATTTCTCAACAAGCACCGCCACTAAATAAAAATAGATACATTAAGACTTCCTTCCGATTTTGAGTTGGCTGCACATTGCGATAGTGAAAGCTAAAATTGCATATAATTACATTTAAATACAGCTTTACAAGCTGTAATCGAAACTAAATCGCTATTAAGCTTTCACTAAAACCCTTAAATGCTTACTGGTCTTCACTATTAACGGGTATCTGCATAAATACTCCACAAAGCTGGATTACCAATAACACACACACGCACATGGACTTTTGCTTTGGTTATACACATGTATGTGTCTAACCCTGTGTTTTTACCTGACATATGTGTTATAGCCATTTCTTTATTATACTCGTAGCGTTGAGCGACAGATATCAAACAGCGTACGTAGCCCGCTTGCATTTGTAATTCATTCCTTAATACTCGATGCTACTACTCGCTTGCTCCCATTATTCTCTGTTTGTTGTCAGTGCTTTATTTTATTTGTTGCTATTGAGTGTGTTATTTGCTCGTTTGTTTGTTTGTTACTGTCATTGTCAATTGCGTGTCGCTGTGCCGCTGTCAGAATGGCAATTTATTGAGGCATACCTTCGCTTACAAGCATACATACATACACACACACACAGTGCTAGACTTGTGCTATTTATGTACATACAATTTGGCATTCCGTTGTAAGGTTGCAATGTGATTGACATTGATGGAGTGATACTAGACTAGAGATTGGAGTGTGTAGTACAACCTTTGCTGTTGCTCCAAAAGGGCTGTCTCATAACAAAGTTACTTTTGTAATAAATTTGGTTTGCTATTATTTTATTTATATTATTAGTTTATTTTATGTGGTAGTTTTGTGCGTTCCGGCAACTAAAAATAGCTGTTCAGTTTTGTCATTTGTTACATAAGCGTGTATATGTATAGGTGCTAATAAAATCGATTTTAGTTTTGGCAGCGGCTTTCTGCCGGCAAATATACCTATGTATATATGTCCTACATGTCATAGTAATATCCTACGAAGTTATAGTAATATCGCGGGTGTAGATTAGATATGACCTTGAGATGATGAAAAATTGATTGTCACATTTGAAAAGTAATGACTTCGAAAAGTTGAATGTTTTAGTTCTTGTAATCATTGCATACAGACGTCAAGAGCCAAACAATAGCAAACTGCAACAAACAAAATTACAGAACACATGTTTTAATGTATTTAAATAAAACTTTTTGCGAAGTAAATAACTAAAACTGTGGGTAAATCTATATTTCACAGCTTTTTGAAAAATTGGTGTTTTAATGAAAATTTCTATAACTCGAATCTCTCTAACTCGAAGTTTTTTTGCGCATTATGGTGATTCGAGTTAGAGAAGTTCCACTGTATGCATTTTGAGATGTTCTTGCATGCATTAATTGATTTTTTTCTTTTTCGAATATATGGACTCCTTTAAAATTCTGTCTCGATAGTAAAATTTTAAATGTTATATTACTCCCTGGTATAAAAGTTCGATTTATGAAAGGAAATTTGACTTCTATTGCCAATTTAAGGCGGTAGTCTGCTTTAGAAGCCGAAAAAAAGCGTTTTTTAGCAATTTTTTTGAAAGGGAAGGAAATGATTGCGGTAAATGGAATTTTAAGACGTTAGTGTACTATATTTAAGGCTTAAAAAACAATATTTATTATTAAAAGATATTGAAATTTTTTCAAAGTTGTAAGTATTTTTCTGAAGCGCCTGGAGTCTCCACTTGTAAATCGGTGCCGGTGATGGAGGTCGTGCGATGCATCTGAAACAGTCAAACCAATTTTTTTTTTTTAATTTTTAGAATTTAGAAAAAAGAAACTTATTTCTTTATGAACTAAAAAAATACCGAAGAAGTTATAAAAGAAGAATTTATAAAATTCCTAATTTATTCGAAGTTTACTTTAAGTTGCAAAACAAGTAGTTTAAATAATACTTTTGTCCAACTTTTTTAGTTCAAATAGAAGATAATTAAATACAGAAGCTGGATCACGTTGGTTTTTTTCGATCGAACATACATATATTCATTTTGCTATCGCCGGAACCGTTTTCTAACACTTGTGAAATTGAAAACTCGAGAAAACGCGCTTTAAAGTCTGCCTGAGCATTCGCACCTGCTCGACGCTTGGCCATTAAAACAGCTCTAGCTTTGAAAATATGTCGAATTGGCCTTTGGAATTTTAAAGACATATTCTTGGATAGTTTTGGAAGAGATTTAAAACAAAAAAATCGATTTTTTGAAGCCTGTAAAGCAGACTACTGCCTAAAGAGTTCGAGTTATGGAGAACTTCGAGTTATGGAAGGAAATTTGATTTCTAAACGCAATTGCCAATTCAAAAGTTCGAGTTATGGAGATCTTCTTCTTATAGAAGTTCGAGTTATGGAAGTTCCACTGTATTTACAAAGACAGATTTATATGCCGATTAAGGTATCCTAAATATTGTTTAATCAGAACCTAGTTAGAAAAAACTGGAAGCTAAAAACTGAAATTTATAAAACGGCATTTACTGAGAGAAATATTTCCATGGGAGAAAAAATAATCGGAAGTTTGTTGTTGTACGTAAAGTGGCGATTGGAATTGGAACAACTGTTTTTTTGTTGGCGGAACCAGAATCGAATGTACATAGATACTACAAAATAATAGCGCGCCTTTCTAATCAAAGTAATCTTAATAAATTGAAAAATATTATTAACTACAAATAATATATGTGGTATATATTAAATATGTTTGATAAGCATTGACTCATTACTCTACATGACACAAAAACTATACTCTTGATAATTATGTAAATAATATTTGCCTCGATATATGCATTTATGTAGACATAAATTGCTTCTAAATCCCACAAGTTTCTAAAACTGAATTTTCAAAATATCGTAAATTGTGTGCATATGTACGTATATGTACACAGGCGCGTGGCAACATAAATAATGCAACAATTTTGCATACACAACCACTATTTCATATTTTTAATTATTTTTTTCTCTTACTACATGGAAAAATAAGCAATTAGTAGTGGTCATATAAACTGACAATGACAATATTTCGGACGCTTATATGTTATTTTGCCTAGTGTTGCTTTAAGATAAATGAGAAAATTATTCAAAATTCCTAAAATGAAGTGTGAGCGTTCTCTTGGCATTGGCCAGGACAGTTTGTATTGCACAAACAAAATAAAAGAATAAAATAAAAATTATTTTATTTTGAAATTAAAATATAAAAATATATATTTCCCATAGTTTCTAGATGGAACATAGGGCGTCAATTAAAATAACCAGAGAGTTCATATGTGTCAAAATATAATACTTATTTGGCTATTACAAATTCTTCACAAAAAATGTCACTCATACGCCCCGACGAACAATCGATGTTCTGCCATATAAATATGCCGTGAGTGTTTTATTTGCGCTATCATAATTATTTGCTGAAAATTTTCCAAAGCAATGAGTTGTTTTAAGAATTTATCAAAATAAAAATCTCAGTTACTGATATCCTAATCCATAAATTACTGTCATTAATAATATGATTATTGGAATACTTAACAAAGATATTCCAAATATGATTCACCAGTTATTTTTGGGCACATTAATATTCGATAAATTGTGAATAATGAATTATCAGATGACAAGCCAGTTTTATTCGCCCTCAAATGTGAAACATGCGCTAATATTTCGCTTCTCTGTTATTTGATTCCAATTAAAAATTCAACCATCAATATGCGGCTAATTAAGTTAATAAATCCTATATAAACTAATTTAAAATTAATAAACAAAAAAATGAAACATACATACATATATTAGTGAGTAAATTTCTATGCAAATCACATGCTACACACAAAGAGTTATTTATAACAACATTCAAAGGTAGCAGTGCTGATGGTCACAGCTAATTACAAGTTGAGATTAAACGCCTTGTTTTAACTCTCAATATCGAATAATCAATACAAACATATAAACTATACATAAATTAATTAAGAATATGCTAATTGTTGAGAGTGAAGTCAAAAAACTAATACTGTTAGCAGCAAGCCGCAGCTGTTCTCGCTGCTGTTTATGTCACAGAAGGTGTCACATTTTACTACGCCATTTGTGATGCTTCGATTAATGCTAGAGATAGCAGTTAGAAAAAAAAAACAATTATATTTTTATAAGATGCTATCACCATTCAAATGCACATACCAGACCATCCATATCTCTGTATCACAATTGCTATCACAAAGCAAAAATTCAAAGACGATCCCGCCGCTTCTGTTTTGATTTTATGCGCAATTAAATTATGTTGTAAAACCGGTAATGGTAGCATTTTAAAATTATAAAACTATCGCTTGCAAATTGATTTTGGCGCTTAGCTGGCGCCTATCGTAAAATACTAATTGCTTCAGCTGTAAAAAAGAGCAAAATTCATTTGTGCCATTATTATAAAACCAGTAAAAATCTCGATACCGGGTGAATCTTGTGCTTGAATGTAGACAGTTATATAACTAAATAAAAATGGCTCAATTAAAAAGTGATAAATTCTAGTTATAAAAAAAACTGAAAGGCAATTAAATACGTTCAAATGGTATTCATATAATTGAAAATTATATTAAATAAAAATGACCACAAAAACATTTAAAAGCATTCCAGACAGTTATTTGCTAAATTCAACCATATATTAGCAGAATGGTGGAACATTAATTTTGCTCTCACATATTTATTTTAACAGATACGAGATGTGTTCAAAAAATAACGGCAATTTTAAAATGTCCAATAGTCAAAAAACAATAAAAACAAGTAAGGAAGGGTAAGGTTCGGGTGTAACCGAACATTTTATACTCTCGCAATTTATTTATTTAACTTTATTAATATTATATAATACACAATTTGACCCACATATTCGTCATATATATTGTATAAAGTCCATTGAAAGTTGGAAACCCTAATATTAGGTTAGAAGCACCGAGGTCCTCATGTTCGATATATGGGGCCTTGAAAACCTATGGTCCGATTTCGGCGATTTTTAGAATGGGGCTGCCACACTATAAACATAGTATTTGTGCAAAGTTCTGCATCGATATCTTCACTAGTGCTTACTTTATATATTGTCAGATCGTCATCAAAGTTTTGGTATATAGGAAGTAGGCGTGGTTGTGAAGCGATTTGGCCTATTTTCACAACATTTCATTGGGATGTAAGGAAACTATTACAAACCAAGTTTCATTGATATCGGTCGAATTACTGAGATATGGTTTTTGACCCCTAAGTGGACGACGCCATGCCCATTTTCCATTTTGTAAAAAAATCTGAGTGCAGCTTCCATCTGCCATTTCTTACGTGAAATTTAGTGTTTCTGACGTTTTTCGTTAGTGATCTAACTGACTTTTAGTAATTTGCAACCTAACCTTTGTATGGGAGGTGGACGTGGTTATTATCCGATTTCTTTCATTTTTGGACTGTATTAAGAAGTGGCTAAAAAAACGACTGCAGAAAGTTTGGTTTATATAGCTCTATGTACAAAAAACCTATTTGGGGGCGGGCCACGCCCACCTCCCCAAAAAAATTACATCCAAATATGCCCCTTCATGCGATCCTTCATACCAAATTTTATTTCCATAGCTTTTTTTATGGCTTAGTTATGGCGCTGTATGTGTTTTCGGTTTTCGCCATTTTGTGGACGTAACAGTGGTCCGATTTTTTGGTGCCAAGAAATAAGGGTGCCAAGTTTCATTAAGATATCTCAATTTTTACTCAAGTTACAGCTTGCACAGACGGACTGACGGACAGACAGACATTCGGATTTGAACTCCACTCTTCACCCTGATCACTTTGGTATATATAACCCTATATCTAACTCGTATAGTTTTGGGTGTTACAAACAACCGTTATGTGAACAAAACTATAATACTCTCTAGAAACTTTGTTGCGAGAGTATACAAACGAATCAAAAACTATTAAAAAAAGTAAAAATTCTCTTTATTTTTTGAACACACCTCGTATTTCCAATCTTTGCATCAACTCCTTTAAAACAATTAATCATGAAAACATTTTGATTTTGCGCATATGCGATTTTTTAACACACCCATCCATATCAGCCACACCCATATTTGTTTCATAATTTCATAATTTGAATGAAGTCTCGCATATCTGTTTGCGCAAATCCGAAAGTAAAAGTTTTAATTAATCTGTCAACCTTGAAATGGCTGAAGTGATAATGAGTAAGTGCATTCGTGTGTTTCACAAATGAAACACACCTGAAGTGAAAACCGAGAACTCTGCATACCAACTTTTTATACCGCGAAGTGAAATGCAGCTACAAAGTGCCGCGCTTGAGTTGACATACGCAAGTCTTAATTAATGGGATTTAAAATTGTGTAGTGCAGCAATTAAATGGTATTAAAATAGCGGAAAAATAATTAGTGTCAAAGAATAATTTATTATTAATTTATATTATATAAATGAAATGGAAATTGAGTACGATGGATAAAATAATGGTTATAAGTCCACATTACAATACATATTAATCAATCGTGCGTACCGAAAAATCATTTGCCTTGTTTGGGGACCTAAATTTACCGAATCGCTGCAGTTCTCAATAACTCTATAGGAAGTTCAAAGATCCAAAGTGACATTGTTTAGTGTGAAAAATTCTGTAGATGATGAGAGTTAATGGGATCCAAGAAAGCTTGTCTCTTCTCTTGTCTCCTGTAATTACCGAGTTTCAAATTCAATCAGAATAATAACGAAACAACCGCTACACGGAAGTTACAATAAATCACATTTATTCCGTTGCTTCGGATTATTTCCTCGAAAATATAAATATCACAAAGTTACGTTTCAAATTACTTTGTTGGAGTGTAATCCTAACGTTATCCGAAGGATGCGCACATGAATTACCACGTCACACGAATAATAGTAATCGCAATTTTGAATGGCTCACCACTGGACAACGGCTAACAGGCAATTTACAAGAGAATTGCATTTCCATTTCCATTGTCGCACTCAATTTGATAACAAAGCAGTTAAAGCGCAAGCGCCGTGTCTATCATGAGGCATAATACCGATTTGCGGGCGAAAAGCGTAAACAACCAACAACGATAAAAATGAAAAGCAGACAAAAACAGCAACAACAGCATGTAGTCAGACAGACAGACAGACCATGGCACAGCGGATCGGATCATTTTGGCTTTGTGCGGCTAATTATGAAATAAACATCTTGTGAAAGCTGTCATCCATGTGCAGCTGCATCAAGTGACTGCCAAGCCACACCGCGGTCAAGCAGGCTGCAATACAATAAAAGTGCATTATATGTGGCCACTCTACCCAACGAACAAGGCAGCCAGAAAACTGGTCAATCGGTTAAGTGAGAGGGGTCGGGGGCGGCCAATGTGTGGATGTCTTTGCAGCGGAGACGCTTTTGACTGCATTCAAAAAAGTATTCGTGACTCAACTGCGCCACACAATGAAGGCTATGCGGCTGCAGCTGAATACGCGACGCTATGTGTGGCGGGCTGCATGAATGGCGTGTGCTGGTGGTGGGATATGGGTGGTGGCAGAAAAGCAGAAAATCCTGTCTGACAACATTTGGACAACGGCGAACGGAAGAAAATAAATAATGAAATTATGCTGCCTTTCTGCTATGGCATTACAAAAAAAACTCCAAAAAATAGAATAAAGTTTGGGTAACCAAAACGCATGCGAGCACAAAACTGGCAGTAAGGTAATCGCCACATAGTCGAGCGCACAAATTTGTATTGAGCTGGTGGAACAGCCACCACCACCATCACCACCACCAACAAATGCGCCACAAGCCAGCAGCATTTGAAGCGCTCGTGTGTTTAGTGTCTGCTTTTTGCTGCGCTTCGTCTCAAAACGTCGTTTCACTTTGCCACAACTCTTGGCTCAACCGCCACGCAGCGCGATAATATAATAATCCACATCCTTCGTTGCTAACATTATCAATTTCACGCGCACGAGAGAGGATGGGTGGTCGGGGAACACGCATAAAAATGCATCGAAAGTTTATATTGATTGCAATATTTTGCACTTGCGCTGCGCATATATAATGGATGAAAGAGAAACCGTTTGGAGAAGAAGTTGCACGCAGCAACAAAAAGTGAATATAAAAAGAAAATTAGTTTAAAATAAACGAATAGTCTGAGCCATTTTCTGCGCGCGACAATTTCGTAAAACATTACCATTGGAAAGTTTATGGGTAGATGCGAGTAAAACGAGTCCTCGCAAGGCAGAATGATGTGTACGCAAACTCAAGCGCTTTATCTCTAGAATATAAATTATTATTTTTTAAGTTTTAAGTAAATAGTATAATTTCCATTGGTACCCTTTTTAGACATCATTCTTGTATATTAAAGATACCGACATCCCAACCTCAACTCTCAAATTAAGGGGTTATATACAGTTAGAATTTTCAAAAAATCGATTTTTTTTATTTCATTTTCTTCATGTACATATATTTAAGAATACACACAGAAAATTTTATATCGTTCCGGTGAATATTTACAAGCAAATGAAAAATTTGAAAAGGCGTTTCAGAGTGCTTGGAAGTACAAGGTCCAAACTTTAAACGCGTTTTTCTCAAAATGGTGTTTTCAAAGTCGGTGACCAACATTACTCGAAAACGGCTAGACCGATTAGTCTCAAATTTTAACACGACCTTCTTAAATATATTTTTTAGTAATTAATCGTAGATTTTTTCTCTCCGATAAATATTTTTTTTTATAAACAATTTAAGGCCGAAATTTCGGTGAAAAATCGATTTTTTTGTTTGAGAAACCGCCATTTTGTCAAAAAATTTTATTTTTCTTATTCCTTCGATTAATTACTAGATTTAACATTATTTTAACGAAATCTGTTTGGTTTTTTAATTTCGGATGATCCAGTTCCGAGATATAGTGGTCACCGCAAAGCGTCTTTTTTGAGAGGAGCTCCTGGAGATCAGCTGTAGCTCTTTTTCAAATAAATATTTTTACTAGTACTAAGTCTTAAAATACAGTTAAAAGATACCATTTTTGGATCAATAAATTAAAAAGTTTTCTCAGAAAAAATTCTGGAAAATTCACTTTTTTTCGGCCGTCTAACTGTATATAACCCCTTAAGTTTATTTCGCGTTGGTAAATTCAACCAAATAATATTTTGACATCTCGTTGACGTTTTCCGATTGCATGCGGTTTTCATTGCAAATTACTCACGGTGTGAGCACGCCGGAAGCCATAAACCTTTTTCCACGACAACTGTGCCAAGCGCAGCGTCAAGCGAAATAAATCACCAACGGATTTGTAAATTTTGTAAATGAAAAAAAGGAATTGTTAAAATGTCACTTTATATGTGCATATTAAGGCTGCCAACTGCACTGATTTTTGTTAAACCGGACTTAATAATCTAACAGCACAGTTTTAAGAGAAATGTCCTCCAATTAATAGGGTATTATAAAGGGTAGTGGATTCCTTTTGGTTTTCTCTTTCATTTTCTTTCTGTTATCTTCCTGAAGACACTCATAAAATGTTAATGTAATACACAAAATGCAAGCCGAAGGCTGAGTACTTTATGTATGCCTATAAAAGAAGCGATAAAGATATAGTACACTCTCTAGCAAAATGAAAAAAAAAAAAAAAACAATTGAATTATTTATTCACAGCTGTTCGACTCATAACTCTCTGCGGATTCTTACAACTATGAACTCGTATATATTGCACGCTGTGTCTAAGCTTGCTAACAATGCTTTCATAACCCTCTTCCGGCGGCCTAACCGGAATTTAGTGAAAGTTGCAGCAAGTACAAACTACATCAACCCCTTTCCTGGTTATATTTTGCGTCAAATTTCCATTTTTTTATATGCGGAAAAACGCATAACACAGCAATTGTGGAAGGGGTTAGGTTTGCGGTTCAAGGCCAATTTGTGCGCGCTAAAGGTGTAGTCGCTTTATGGGGGAGAGATTGAGAAGCAAACACACACAAAAAAGAAAAGAAAAGCGACGATGCAGTTGTTGTGTTTGTAGATAGCATACAATATCGTTTTCGTTATTTGGGATTTTCACACGTTGTTTTTTCCTTCTTTTTTGTCGTTTGGGTTTTCGGCTTTGCTGCCTACTGATTGCCCAACCGTAGTACGTCCCAAAAGTGCGCCACAGGGCGCAGTATAGCACACTTTCTCTTAGTCGCATTGCCACCAACGCTTGGTTGCCATTTTTTGCTCACATTAATCCTTTTCCAACGAATGCCATGCTGCTCTAAATCACGGCTCACGGTCCTATAATCCTGTGAGTATGTCTTTTGCTATCATTCTTGAGGTATTAAAATAGTGCTTATAACACATTTACACAACGCTTCAGGGGTTTGTGAATGCTTACATTTAAGCCTGCTGGCAAGTAGAGAGAAATTGGAAAAAACGGATGATGAAAGTAACAAAATATTTATACTCTCGCAATCTGTCCGTCCGTCCGTGCAAGCTGTAACTTGAGATATCTTAATGAAACTTGGAACACATGTTCCTTGGGACCGTGAGAGGGTTGCTTTCGAAAATGAGCAAAATCGGTCCACTGCCACGCCCACAAAATGGTGAAAACCAAAAACACATAAACTGTCATAACTAAGCCATAAATAAAGATATAATAGTAAAATTTGGAATAAAGGATCGCACTAGGAAGGGTCATATTTGGATGTAATTTTTTTGGGGATGTGGGCGTGGCCCCGCCCCCAAATCGGTTATTTGTATATATCTCGCAAACCAATAGAGCTATATAAACCAAACTTCCTGCAGTCGATTCTTTTACGTACCCCACCACACACCATGAAAATAGTTAAAATCGGATAATAACCATTAACATTAGGTTGAAAATTACTAAAAGTGAGTTAACTCACTAACAAAAAACGTCAGAAACACTAAATTTCACATAAGAAATGGCAGATGGAAGCTGCATTCAGGTTTTCTTACAAAAAAGAGAATAGGCGTAGCGTCGCCCACTTATGGGTCAAAAACCATATCTCAGGAACTACTCGACCGCTTTCAGTGAAACTTGGTTTGTAATAGTTTCCTTACATCTCAATGATATGTTGTGAAAATAGGCCAAATCGCTTCACAACCACGCCTACTTCCTATATATCAGAACTTTGAAGACGATCTGATTCGTTTACTTTACAATATATGTATAAAGTAAGCACTAGTGAAAATATCGGTGCAGAACTTTGCACAAATACTACGTTTACATTGTGGCAGCCCCATTCTAAAAATCGCCAAAATCGGACCATAGGATTTCCAAGGCCCCATACGTCGAACATGAGGACCTCGGTGCTTCTAACCTAATATTAGGGTTTCCAACTTTCAATGGACTTTATACAATATATGACGAATATGTGGGTCAAATTGTGTATTATATAATATTAATAAAGTTAAATAAATAAATTGCGAGAGTATAAAATGTTCGGTTACACCCGAACTTAGCCCTTCCTTACTTGTTTTATCTTTGTTTTGCATAGACATAAATAGTCGAAAAAAGGTAGAGGAAAGATTAGCTGTGTAAGTTTCGATGTGGTTTTTGTTGAATTTACACACTCATTTTTTTATATTTTATAATTACTGTCTGAAATCAATTATATTTTAATATTTCCCTTACTCTATTAATAAGTGGAATTTTATACCTTGCACATAGAGTCGTATTGATGTGCTTAGCAAATCTTTGAATGCAACCTCAATTATTCGCATATCATTCCGGAGGAATTTGAATTTCACGCGCATGCAATATCTTACATACATATGTATGTATGTATGCTATTTGCATATCGCAATTGAATTCTCCAATTTAAGTATGAGTATACATATCGCTGAGTAATTGGAATTCTGCCAATGTGTTTTGCTTTTGTATGTCTATAAAAATAAAAAGTTATATAAATGTAAAGTTACATATAAACTATTTGTATGTATGTATATGTACATTGCATCTGTTTCCTTTGATTATTGCGAAATCAACTTATTTGAATCTCATGTAAATCTGTCAAAGGCAGATGACTACCTTTAGGTAAATGTAAAATATATAGATATATAGTATAAATAAATATCTTGTAGAGAAATCTGTTATAATAAACGCGCTGGTCACTGTTCATTAAAGTATTAATTAAAATTCCGTTAAATTGAAAATTGGTTTGAAAGCATCAATGAAAGTATGCATTAATAACGGCAATGACAAGGAATATTGAAGAAAACTATTTAACTTGAAAATGTAAACATTTTGTTGCTTAGTGCTACTATCAACTGGAAGTACCACAACGTCAGTAAATTGTTCTCAGTTTAGACCAGAGCTAGTATTTTATGGATTAGTTCATTTCCAATCTGGAAATTTTAGCTGTTATATGCACAAATGATAGTCTGGCGTATACAAATAGGCATCATTACCAGTGAAAGCATCACACATACCCTTTACAAACATGCCCACAATAAGTCGATGAAAGGCCTCTTGTTTCGTGCAGCATCTTCGTCTTTTGTGCGGCTTGAAATGAGTATTATAGCGGTGTTTGATTTTCCATTGTTGCGCAGTGCCAAAACCACAAATATGTGTGTACTTGCATTTACCTTGGTCCATGATGCGCGTTTGTACATTATATACAAATACATATAAGCATAGACAGATGCGTGAAACTAAATACTGATTTACCTGCTTGTAGTGTCGAATTCGAGGCAACACACGAACAAAAGATTCTATACTTTTGTTTCTTTTTTATGCAGTTTGTAATTCTTGTATTGTAAGCTGAACTGAATCCGCTACAGTATTTATTCAGGTTGCGGTACATTTTTTCTTAATTTTATTTAAGAATGAATGACAAGATTTTCCAAAATTGGTTTCGGACCTTTTGGGCGAGTAACAACAATGTACTATTCTAAATTTTCATTGATGACGATTCAACCAAAAGTGGTGGTTCATCAACTACTCTCAGCCTCCTTAAAATTCAAAAGAACTGAGTTTTTCGTTTATAAAAGCAAACAATGTTAATTTTAGTGAAATCGATTTCATTCTTGTGGCACCCTGAGACTGCCCGCATACTGTCAATTCAGGTTTCCTAGTCCTCGGTGACACTATCACACGAATGGTTTGTCTGAATGGACTGTTTGCACAGCATCTAGCTTAGGGATGGCAACTTTGTGCATTTATAAACATTTTCACCTGCTGCTGCCTTAAATTTGTATCTACCACTTCCTCATTTCAAGCAATCCAAGTTTCAATTATATTTTTAACGATCTCCATCCTACACTTCACATACACAAGGAAGTCCTTTGTGCGTCAAATCTGTGTGATTGCACACTTTTATTGCTTTTGTTCGTTCTATTTCACTTTGCACTTTTCCATCGGCCTTGGGTTCATAGAAATGGCATTGTGTGTCAGTGTGCCAAGAACAATATTTGTAGTTCATGTGCGAAAAGCAGATTGGAAAAGGATATTTCCTTCTAAATGTGTGCAGGTGTGTGTGTGTTCTTGTTTGTGTACATTGACCAATTTGCTAAATTGTGCGTTGGTTTGAGCGGCTGTCAAGATGAAACCGAATGAGGACAGTGAATAAATAATAGAAAGAAGTGTGATTTTCTTAGTTGCTCTGTTTGCATTTTAATTTGAGGAAAGATATTTAGGTAGATTTAAAGAGTGTCATAAAGTTAAAATTTCTGATTTGTACTATAATACTTGTACATATAGTTTTCGCTTTAAAATATGTCTTAAATACCCCTTTAATGAAATTCTCGAAATATATTTATTGACTTGTTTATTTCAAAACTATTTTTGTAGAAAATTATTTATAAAGGTTGTATGTATTCTTCTTTTTTATTTTGCAGGTAATCTTTCCGACTTGAAGCACGCTATCTCGCATAAAGTAAGTTGTTAAATCTTAAGATTTATGGGCTAAGCCTTATTTTTTTAACGATTTTAAACAAAATACTTCAAATATTTGCACAATGCACGAAATAATATTTAAATAATTTTTGAGTCAGTACCCTTTTATATCGATGCGTTGAGCATTGCAACGTACTGAACAGTTAAAAAATAAAACAAGTAAGGAAGGGCTAAGTTCGGGTGTAACCGAACATTTTATACTCTCGCAATTTATTTATTTAACTTTATTTATATTATATAACGGGTGATTTTTTTGAGGTTAGGATTTTCATGCATTAGTATTTGACAGATCACGTGGGATTTCAGACATGGTGTCAAAGAGAAAGATGCTCAGTATGCTTTGACATTTCAAGAACTGAAGCCGAACGATCTGCCTCAACGTCGAATTTTCAGTGAATGGGCCCTAGAAAAGTTGGCAGAAAATCCGCTTTTTTATCGACAAATTTTGTTCAGCGATGAGGCTCATTTCTGGTTGAATGGCTACGTAAATAAGCAAAATTGCCGCATTTGGGGTGAAGAGCAACCAGAAGCCGTTCAAGAACTGCCCATGCATCCCGAAAAATGCACTGTTTGGTGTGGTTTGTACGCTGGTGGAATCATTGGACCGTATTTTTTCAAAGATGCTGTTGGACGCAACGTTACGGTGAATGGCGATCGCTATCGTTCGATGCTAACAAACTTTTTGTTGCCAAAAATGGAAGAACTGAACTTGGTTGACATGTGGTTTCAACAAGATGGCGCTACATGCCACACAGCTCGCGATTCTATGGCCATTTTGAGGGAAAACTTCGGAGAACAATTCATCTCAAGAAATGGACCCGTAAGTTGGCCACCAAGATCATGCGATTTAACGCCTTTAGACTATTTTTTGTGGGGCTACGTCAAGTCTAAAGTCTACAGAAATAAGCCAGCAACTATTCCAGCTTTGGAAGACAACATTTCCGAAGAAATTCGGGCTATTCCGGCCGAAATGCTCGAAAAAGTTGCCCAAAATTGGACTTTCCGAATGGACCACCTAAGACGCAGCCGCGGTCAACATTTAAATGAAATTATCTTCAAAAAGTAAATGTCATGAACCAATCTAACGTTTCAAATAAAGAACCGATGAGAATTTTATGCGTTTTTTTTTAAAAAAAGTTATCAAGCTCTTAAAAAATCACCCTTTAATACACAATTTGACCCACATATTCGTCATATATATTGTATAAAGTCCATTGAAAGTTGGAAACCATAATATTAGGTTAGAAGCACCGAGGTCCTCGTGTTCGATATATGGGGCCTTAAAAACCTATGGTCCGATTTCGGCGATTTTTAGAATGAGGCTGCCACACTATATTCTGCACCGATATCTTCACTAGTACTTACTTTATATATTGTAAAGTAAACGATTCAGATTGTCTTCAAAGTTCTGGTATATAGGAAGTAGGCGTGGTTGTGAAGCGATTTGGCCTATTTTCACAACATATTATTGGGATGTAAGGAAACTATTACAAACCAAGTTTCATTGAAATCTGTCGAGTAGTTCCTGAGATATGGTTTTTGACCCATAAGTGGGCGACGCCACGCCCATTTTCCATTTTGTAAAAAATCTGAGTGCAGCTTCCATTTGCCATTTCTTATGTGAAATTTAGTGTTTCTGACGTTTTTCGTTAGTGAATTAACCCACTTTTAGTAATTTTCAACCTAACTTTTGTATGGGAGGTGGGCGTGGTTATGATCCAATTTCTTTCATTTTTGGACTGTATTAGGAAGTGGCTAAAAAAAACGACTACAGAAAGTTTGGTTTATATAGCTCTATTGGTTTGCGAGATACGTACAAAAAACTTAGCAGGGGGCGGGGCCACGCCCACTTCTCCAAAAAAATTACATCCAGATATGCCTCTTAATAGTACGATCCTTCATACCAAATTTTATTTCCATAGCTTTATTTATGGCTTAGTTATGGCACTTTATGTGTTTTCGGTTTTCGCCATTTTGTGGGCGTGGCAGTGGTCCGATTTTGCTCATTTTCGAAAGCAACCTTCCTATGGTGCCAAGAAATAAGTGTGCCAAGTTTCATCAAGATATCTTTTTTAAATTTTAAATTTTAATTTTTACTCAAGTTACAGCTTGCACAGACGGACGGACAGACAGACATACGGATTTGAACTCCACTCTTCACCCTGATTACTTTGGTATATATAACCCTATATCTAACTCGTTTAGTTTTGGGTGTTACAAACAACCGTTATGTGAACAAAACTATAATACTCTCTTTAGCAACATTTGTTGCGAGAGTATAAAAAATCACGAACCTATAACTCCAATAGGTTCTCTACTATAGTCTTAGTGGTCTCTCGTAAGATTTATCGGGCAATGTCAATAGTCTTTCAATAGGAGATGACATACAATTTAAACTTTGAAATTACCAAATGTGATTTCTTACTTTCTCTCTTTTACCTCTCTAGAAATGAAAATGATGGTCTATATTTATTTCGAATTTTATGAACTTAATTTTATTGAGACTCGTTCGCTTGCTTTAACTGGCTGATAATAGATAACACAGGCCAACACTCAATTTGAATTTGATAAATTCAAAGAAGCAATTTTTTTTTAATTTTGTCGGGCTGTGTAATTTAACACTTCATTGTTTGAAAAATTAAAAATAGTACTTTTCTCTGACTACCATATTCACGGAGCTAATCAAGCAATAAAACTTTGTTGTAAACTGAATATCTTCATAAATTATGAAATTCCAACTGTCTTCGCTATACAAATGCCTTGACTTAAAAAGTCAATGAATTATTATACTTTGATTTATGCAATTTTCAACTTGTTCGGCAACACAATGTACGAGTACAAGGCGAAACCCAATAATCATAAAACAATTAATTGCTATGCATTTCCTCATATAGTTCGCCTATAATATGATACTCCAATGGCGTTATTTTCACATCTTGTTGGTTATTCTCGTAAATGACTTCAACGCCTGCATAAATTTGCGCTCACACACACACATTATCGTACAGACATTTCTACACATGTGTACATGCCACATAAATCAAAAGTTTAGCGCCCGAAGCTATTCAAAGCAAATTACCATAATATTCCACCAGCAGTAGTAATAACAATTGAAAGAAAACATTGAAAAATAGCAAAAATGCAGAAACAACAACGTATAATAATTGTGTTACAATAAAAGCGCAGTAGAACCGCCAACGAACGTTAGACAATAATTGGTGCGGGCGGCACTTGTTGGTATGTGAGTTGAGCCATGTGCAGACACCCATACAAGTACATATGTACATACTATAGATATGTAACGGATTTCGTAGTAAAATGTGTCTACTATTAGCACATAAATTACAATTATGGCAGAAAAACGCATAAAGTAGTTGTATAGACATTAACATGAATTCTTTTATATTTATGTATGACCCGCTTAGGACGTCATTTGGCGCTAGTGTCGGCCAGCAGCGAGCTCAGCTTAACGAACATGAAGCGGCGGAAAATCAACTAATTGTAAATTATAAAATTATAAGTGGTTGTGGACATAAATTACGAGCAAATATAAATATTTTTATGGATGCGCGCGCACTTTGTGCTTCATTTGTAGTCACAGTCATATACATATGCACATACTATTATGCTTAAAAATCTCAAGTGCCAAATGTTAAGTAATCTGCACTTTACCGCAGTCTAGCAGCTAGCTTGTATCAATTGTTAGGCGTCAACAGATCATCTTCACATGTTTACAAGTGTTAATGAAATTGCTGTGCTCTTACTCTTATTACATAGAAGAGTATCTCTGAAGTATGACTTAATGACAACATAAATTTAGGACGCATTCACTGACAATCAAATGACAATTTTTCATTGTCCAAGTCGAATAATGAATATGTACATGTGTACATGACTATATAATATACATACATATGTGGGCTCCCATTTGTTTGCGGCTTACACTTGTTTCGCCGCATTTTGATTGGCAATCAAGCTGTCAACTTGACAATTAATTTCTATTATCCATAACGCAATATATGCATATATATGTATATTATTATTATTGAGTGGTTACATGCAAATGTTAACTGTAAAGTAGCGCCTCTGGTGTGAATACAGTATAAACAGTGGCGCGCTGAAAAAATGCAGTGATATCGACATCTGAAACAAAATCGACATTTGAAACGAATTTGAATCTATGATAATAAATTAATGGCGTTTTCTTTTCTCAACAAATGTTTCATTTATTCTGCCCTGTACTCGGGTTTTCAAATTGTGAGTGAAAGTTGACCAGCATAATAGGGAGACCTTTTTTGTTCTTTTATCATGTAAAAAAAAATGGAAAATTTTCAAAGAGGTAATGCTGCATGGGTATAACGTTGAAATATAGAGCATATATAGAATATAGAGCTGCATTTTCATCGTGCAAAAAAAAACCGTTAAGTTTTCGTTAAAGCAACAACAAAGGTATCCCGTTGAATTCATACAAAAGAGTATGCGGTTACCTCATTAAATTGATTTACCGCCTACAGTCATTGCTACACTTTTTAGAAAATTCACAATGGTAAAAATGTCTCAAAGAACAAACTATAGTACTAATATAGATTATAATTACAGATTTAAGAATTCGTTCACCAACACAGGTATTATGTACCTATATCAATTCATCTCTCAAATGATACTATAGAAAACTTTTAAAGCACGCTGAATATTTAAATAATTTTTTACAAGTTGAAATGATTAAACAGTATTAAAAGTAATGGATGTCTGAAATCTTTCATATTACACTACAAATTCTTTAATATAAAATGAAATTCAAGGAAGAAATAAGGTTCTTATTTTCCCAAGCACCATATGCCTATTTAATGCACGCAACTATGCAATTTGCATACTCGTACAAATATTAGCATATCTCTATGGATCCCATGATCGTTGATGAGGCGCCTTTATCACTGTTTGCTTATGTTCGTAATTTATATATTATATTATAAGTACATATGTTATTTGTGTGTGATTATTGAAACAGTATAAATACTATTGCTATTTAGTGATCAGTGGCTTAGTAAAGTAAACCCGCCGTTTCTATGTATTCAGCTTATTTTCATTTTTACTACTTTGCAGGTTCACTTTTGACTTATCTTTTACCACTACGGGTGTTAGCGGAGTGTTTTATTACTTGACGTACATAGTTTCTTGATGTTTCATGATTTTCCGTTACATTTCCGTTTTTCATTATCAATAAGCTGTTGTCCAACCTGTTTGTTTGGTAGTATTTAATTGGCTTATAGCGTGTTTCGTTTTTATACTCTCGCAACCTGTTGCACAGAGTATCATAGTTTTGTTCACATAACGGTTGTTTGTGTCACCAAGAAATATAAGAGTTAGATATGGAGTTATATATACATAAATGATCAGGATGACGAGTAGAATTGAAATCCGGATGTCTGTCCGTCCGTCTGTCCGTCTGTCCGTCTGCCCGTGCAAGCGATAACTTGAGTAAAAATTAAGATATCTTAATGAAACTTGGAACACATGTTCCTTGGCACCCTGAGGAGGTTGCTTTCGAAAATGGGCAAAATCGGTCCACTGCCACGCCCACAAAATGGAGGAAACCGAAAACCTATACAGTGTCATAACTAAGCCATAAATTAAGTTATGAAAATGAAATTTGGAACATAGGATCCCATTAGGGAGGGGCACATTTGGATGTAATTTTTTTGGAAAAGTGGGCGTGACCCCGCCCCCAAATAGGTTTTTTGTATATAACTCGCAAACCAATAAAGCTATATAAGCCAAACTTTCTGCAGTCGTTTCTTTTAGCCATTTCCTTATACAGTCTAAAAATGAAAGAAATCGGATAATAACCACGCCCACCTCCCATACAAAGGTTAGGTTGAAAATTACTAAAAGTGGGTTAACTCCCTAACGAAAAACGTCAGAAACACCAAATTTTACATAAGAAAAGGCAGAAGAAAGCTGCACTGAGATTTTTTTACAAAATGGAAAATGGGCGTGGCGTCGCCCACTTATGGGTCAAAAACCATATCTCAAGAACTATTCGACCGATTTCAATGAAATTCGGTACATAACACTTTCTTGACACCCTGATGACACGGGTGGAATATGGGCGAAATCGGTTCACAACTACGTCTACTTCCCATATAACCCAATTTTGAATTCCATCTGATTCGTTCACTTTATAATGTATTCATAAGGAACCAATGAAGCTAGCGGAATAAAACTTTACACAAATACTGTATTTGAGCTGTGACATCACTTGTGGAAAAATTGTCAAAATCGAACCATGACTTTTCAAGGCCCCTGATATCAAACATGAAGAACTCAGTGCCTAAGGTTAATTTTTCACCGAAAATATAGGTAAATCCCTCAGATATTTTAATGTAATTCATTCCCTCTGAATTTTTTTTTTATAACAGTTTCTCTCTGTACCTGAAATGGTAAAAATTGGGTCATAACTTCCCCCAGATCCCATATACCTAATTATAAGTAATATTAAATTAAGTGAGCGTATAGTCTTCGATACGTTGTATCTTGGTGGTGAAAACGAGTGAAATCGGTTTAGGAATTACCTCAGTCCCTATATACTATTTATGATGATTTTCGTTATTCTATTGAACTTTATGCCGAATATATGGGTCGAATTGTGTTGTCTTTATAAAATTACATCAATAAATTGCGAGAGTATAAAATGTTCGGTTACACCCGAACTTAGCCCTTCCTTACTTGTTTCAGATAACATTTTTTTTTTAATTTTTATAATATGCTTTGAATTAAACAGAGATCTTCTTTACTTTGATTTGGAAGAGTGCTTAATTAAAGTGTATTTGTGATTGGCGTTGCAACCGTTTAGCCGGTTATAGCCGAATCGACGATAGTGCGCCACCTGTCTCTCTCCTTCGCAGTTCGGCGCCAGTTGGAGATCCCAAGTGTAACCAGGTCGCTCTCCACCTGGTCCCTCCAACGGAGTGGAGGCCTTCCCCTTCCTCGGCTTCCTCCGGCGGGTACTGCATCGAACACTTTCAGGGCTGGAGTGTTTTCGTCCATTCGGACAACATGACCTAGCCAGCGTAGCCGCTGTCTTTTTATTCGCTGAACTATGTCAATGTCGTCGTACAACTCGTACAGCTCATCGTTCCATCGGCTGCGGTATTCGCCGTTGCCAATGTTCTGAGGACCATAAATCTTGCGCAAAATTTTCCTCTCGAAAACTCTTAGTGTCGTCTCATCTGATGTTGACATCGTCCAAGCTTCTGCACCGTAAAGCAGGACGGGAATGATAAGCGACTTGTAGAGCTTGATTTTGGTTCGTCGAGAGAGGACTTTACTGTTCAATTGCCTACTCAGTCCAAAGTAGCACCTGTTGGCAAGAGTTATTCTGCGCTGGATTTCGAGGCTGACATTGTTCGTGTTGTTGATGCTGGTTCCCAGGTATACGAAATTATCTACGACCTCGAAGTTATGACTGTCAACAGTGACGTGGGAGCCAAGACGCGAATGCGCCGACTGTTTGTTTGATGACAGGAGATATTTCGTCTTGTCCTCATTCACCTCCAGACCCATTCGCTTCGCCTCCTTTTCCATGCGGGAAAAAGCAGAACAAACGGCGCGGTTGTTGCTTCCGATGATATCAATATCATCGGCGTACGCCAGGAGCTGTACACTCTTGTAGAAGATTGTACCTTCTCGGTTTAGCTCTGCAGCTCTTATAATTTTTTCCAGCATCAGGTTAAAGAAGTCGCACGATAGTGAGTCACCTTGTCTGAAACCTCGTTTGGTATCGAACGGCTCGGAGAGGTCCTTCCCAATCATGACGGAGCTTTTGGTGTTGCTCAACGTCAATTTACACAGCCGTATTAGTTTTGCGGGGATACCAAATTCAGACATCGCGGCGTAAAGGCAACTCCTTTTCGTGCTGTCGAAAGCAGCTTTAAAATCGACAAAAAGGTGGTGTGTGTCGATCCTCTTTTCTCGGGTCTTTTCCAAGATTTGGCGCATGGTGAATATCTGGTCAGTTGTCGATTTTCCAGGTCTAAAGCCACACTGATAAGGTCCAATCAGTTTGTTGACGGTGGGCTTTAGTCTTTCACATAATACGCTCGATAGAACCTTGTATGCGATATTTAGGAGGCTGATCCCACGGTAATTAACGCAGATTGTGGGATCTCCCTTTTTATGGATTGGGCAGAGCACACTGAGATTCCAATCGTCAGGCATGCTTTCTTCCGACCATATTCTGCAAAGAAGCTGATGCATGCACCTTATCAGTTCTTCGCCGCCGTATTTGAATAGTTCTGCCGGTAATCTATCGGCCCCCGCTGCTTTGTTGTTCTTTAAGCGGGTAATTGCTATTCGAATTTCTTCATGGTCGGGTAATGGAACATCTGTTCCATCGTCATCGATTGGGGGATCGGATTCGCCATCTCCTGTTGTTGTACTCTCACTGCCATTCAGCAGGTCGGAGAAGTGTTCCCTCCATAATCCCAGTATGCCCTGGACATCGGTTACCAGATTACCATCTTGGTCTCTACATGAGGATGCTCCGGTCTTGAAACCTTCGTTAAGTCGCTTCATTTTTTCATAAAATTTTCGAGCATTCCCTCTGTCTGCCAGCTTCTCAAGCTCTTCGTACTCACGCATTTCGGCCTCTTTCTTTTTTTGTCTGCAAATGCGTCTCGCTTCCCTCTTCAGCTCTCGGTATCTATCCCATCCCGCACGTGTTGTGGTCGTTTGCAATGTTGCGAGGTAGGCAGTCTGTTTTCTCTCCGCTGCGAGACGGCACTCCTCATCGTACCAGCTTGTTTTTTGTCGTTGCCGAAAACCAATTGTTTCGGCTGCAGCAGTACGCAGTGAGTTTGAGATGCCGTTCCACAGTTCCCTTATACCGAGATGCTGATGAGTGCTCTCAGAGAGCAGGAGTGCAAGTCGAGTAGAGTATTTCGTGGCTGTCTGTTGCGATTGCAGCTTTTCGACGTCGAACCTTCCTTGTGTTTGTTGACGGGCATTCTTTGCTGCACAGAGGCGGGTGCGTATCTTCGCTGCGACCAGATAATGGTCCGAGTCTATATTTGGTCCTCGGAGCGTACGCACGTCTAAAACACAGGAGACATGTCTTCCGTCTATCACAACGTGATCGATTTGGTTCCGCGTGTTTCGATCAGGAGACAGCCAAGTAGCTTGATGTATTTTCTTATGCTGGAATCTGGTACTACAGACGACCATATTTCGGGCCCCAGCGAAGTCGATCAGCCTCAGGCCGTTTGGCGATGTTTCGTTATGGAGGCTGAATTTTCCGACTGTTGTGCCAAAGACACCTTCTTTACCCACCCTGGCGTTAAAATCACCAAGCACGACTTTTACATCGTGGCGGGGGCAGCGCTCATAGGTGCGTTCTAGGCGCTCATAGAAAGCATCTTTGGTCACATCGTCCTTCTCTTCCGTTGGGGCGTGGGCGCAAATCAGCGATATGTTGAAGAACCTCGCTTTGATGCGGATTGTGGCTAGACGTTCATCCACCGGGGTGAATGCCAGGACTCTGCGACGGAGTCTCTCTCCCACCACAAATCCAACACCAAATTTGCGCTCCTTTATATGGCCGCTGTAGTAGATGTCACAAGGACCCACCTTCTTCCGTCCTTGTCCCGTCCATCGCACTTCTTGGATGGCGGTGATGTCAGCCTTAAGTCGTATGAGGACATCAACCAGCTGGGCAGAGGCACCTTCCCAATTAAGGGTCCGGACATTCCAGGTGCATGCCCTTATATCATTATCCTTAAAACGTTTGCAGGGGTCGTCATCAAAAGGGGGGTGTCTCATCCGAGGCTTTCGTAGATTTTTCATTGGGGGGTGTTTTTATGTGGTGGGTCCCAAACCCTACGCACAACCGCATAAGCGGGCTTCGCCTTCTCACTTTAGCTCGCCTTCAAACGGATGTCTGTTGGCTACCCAGAGGATACTTGGTCTAAAACCGGAAGTCGTGAGCTGCTTGAACCATGTGGAGAAGAATCGTTTCTGGCCACTCCCAAGTGAGTGACAATCAAAAACTTTCCTCACTTGCGTGAACTTCTACACATGATCCCATCCTTTAGTGAAGTAATAATTAGAAAGAACATTAGTAAACAAAACACATCACTTCACTTCCACTGGAGTTCATTCTCTCTGATAAAAGTACCAAGACAACACTTTGGGAACTAAAGATGTGCGAACTCAAATTCGATACATAATCTCCTATCCAGTATTTCGGTTATAAGGTATGTGTAACATTTCAGTTATCCATTCGAATATGTTTTATTTTTCGAATATGGAAATTTGTATTGAAAAGAAAGAGATACGGGCCATACTATGAGATATTGGAGTTGATCTGTTCAGTATGAACGAAATTTTTTCTTAATTTATAGCTCTTCGGAATGTATAATAATAAATTCCTCACATATTTATATTTGTGTATATATATGATAGCAAGACTTTCAACAAGTGTCTATACAGATCTATTACAACTTGTATTAATACCAAACTATGTGTGCCTCAACGCCATTCAAATACAATGAATCAATTGATAAGTAACGCAATGCAAAATACGTCGAATGAAATAAAAAACCGATGTAATTCCGCAAATCAAGTGGCAGGCATTCATTTGCCATTTGTTGTTTATTTGTCTGTCTGTCAATCAGCTGACTTGTCTTTACGCCTTGCCTCGGTGCGGTGCAAACTCATTGCGCCGATGGACTCTTCATTTGAGTAATGATGAGCCACTGTCCAACTCAATTGACAAACAATAAACAGCGCGAAGACTTGTGTATATTTACTTTACTTATTACTACGTATTTGCAACGCGCCACACGACGATCCACGTAAACTTATTTGCTCCGCTCTCAGTCGGCATTTTTTCCACTTCATGCACGCTTTGTAGGCCCAAATAAGTGCGATTCATTGAAGCGTAACTTTGAATGGTAATTCAAACTGTGGAACCGAGTACAGTCCACTGGGGTGCAGTGCGAATGGAAGCGATCAAGCGTAGAACCGTTGTGTATATGTTTGGAATCCATTTTACTTCATCAATAATGCTCTCTGAAAAGCGCGTTGCATGTTGGTATAAATTTTTTTATGAAGAAAAACAAAGAATTAGTTCTGTTGCAATGATTGTGCAATGTGGGTTATTCATTATTAGCAATTGCAGCGCTTATTTCGTATAAACTCTCTAGAGGTTTTGTTTAAAAACTAGTAATGCATTATTGTTAGGCCAAATCGTCCATACATTGGTCCGGTCCCTGCTGATCTTATTGAATTAAAAAAGTTGCTCAGTTTTCAATAAGTTTTTAATTGCTGTGAAAAAGCTAAAAATAACTGTGCGGACCATAATACCTGAGTACATTGCTGTCTCATTTTTCCCATTTAAGCCAGTTGGCTGTGTCTTGATCAAAAACGTTTTTGGCGCAAATGGCACACATATTTTCAGCTATTTTTGGTGCCAATTTTATGTATGCGTCTGTGCCAAAAATGGACAAAATCAGGCCAATATTTCCTCTAGCCCCCATATACCTCATATTCGGATTTTCAAACTTCCTGTGGACTTAGATGAGATATATTAGCAAAATTAAGTAAACGTAAACTCTTAAATACAACTTGGTGGCAAACTTAGTTGAAATCGGTCCAGGTATTATGCCAGCTTCCGTATACTATAAATAATGATTTTCGCTATTCTAGAGGATTCTATACCTTCTTCGACCCACAAATTATCTAAATGTTTATGTTTCCTATCTAAATTGTTTAAAAAAGCCTTTATTGTATTTAAATTAGCAACTTTGAACACCTAAGAGAGAGCATTTATAATCCTCACTAATGCTAACATTTAGTAAAACTTACTTTCTCTGTCATCTCGTCTGAGACTTTCCACCCAATTGAGTTTCACAGTTTAACAACATTAGTGACGAGAGGGCGAGATTAAGATTAATTTTTATTGATGTTTATTTATTTATGAAGCCTTGGCACGCGTTCACTAATCCACCTCAAAGCGCAACAGCACTCAGTGTGAGGCAGAAGGGTCTCAATATTAGTTAAATGAAGTGTAAAGCTTAACTGCACGCATGTGTTTGTATTTGCATTTGTGTGTGTTTGTGTGTGGATCAGCAGCATAAACAATGCCATTGAGACTGCTGATGATTGCGCAGTTACAGACGTTTAAGCATGTGCTGACGGTGTCAAAAGCCATCTATCTACATCCACACGAGGCATATATATACATACATATATACATAAAAATATGTATACAATTATGTATGTATGTCTAGAAGCTTTTGTCATTGCGGCTTGTTCGTGGTGTGTATGTTTATTTTAATGCGTGCGGGTATTCTCGGTGTTGTGGTTTTAAGTGTGCTGACTGTTCAAATGATTACAATTGTGTGATTAGAAAGCAGCTGCGCACGTGTGGTTTTATGCCGTGCTGGCTGCGATTGACGTGGGAAAATTATAATACTACATACATACATATGTACAAATGTTTGAAATGTGATTGAAATGAAAAATGGTTAGAGAAATTATTATTATTAATTTTGAAATGAAAAATGGTTAAAGAAGTTATTTATATTTCACGCAATTAGTTTGCGGAAATTTGTTTGATTATGTAAATTTTTATCGAAAACTGTAGATTTCATTTTACGACCGACAGAAGTAAAGTACTTCGAAATAAAAAAAAAATAGTTATCAATAAAAAAACAGTAATAAAATAAAAAAATATTTATAATAAAATATGTTTTATAAATGAAAAAGTAATAATAAATATGTGAAAATAAAAATATTTCACGGCATTGAATTACTAATAGATTTATAAACCTGTTTTCAGTAGAATGTAATTCTAACTAAAAATATTTGCTCTTTGTTTACTAAAAACTTTTAAAAATTCGTTTTGTAAATTGGCATGCAGTCATTGTTTAAATTTCTATGTAAAATCATAAATGCTAAAATAAATATGCAGCAATAATATTTGTGCAATTAATTGCTTGACTTTGAAATGCTCACAAAATCACAAGAATTTATGCCCATAAGCTGAAATATGGTTTACATACGATTTTATTTAATTAAGAACATTTCTTGTTGCTGTGAATTATTCACGAGTGTGTTTTTACAATCATACACGCATATGTATGCATATATATGTGTATGTAGATTGTGCTGTACCAACGCTGCAATAACAACAGTTGCTCCCACGTTTTTTGGCCTCAATAAATTTCGTCTCTAGGTGTTCAACCAAACTGTGGCAATTATTAATGTTAGCTTCCGAATCGCTTTGTTTATTTTCTGTATAAAATCAGAGATTTTTAGCATTAAAAAATTATACAGATAAATCCATTTAATGCTAAAAACATTATTTTTATTTAAGAAGACATTTATTTTGGTTGCTCAATTAGTCAGTCAAAGAGTTAAGCCCAATTTTTTAATTTATTTATTTAATTGATGCCATGAATATTATATATTTGATTTAAAAAAAATCTTTTAATTTATTGTTGTTTATTTCTTATGTATTCCACTAGCCAATATTGGATCTAAAAGTATATATTTGAAATGCAAAATCATTAATTTTTATTCATTTATATTTTTTATTTAAGACCCTTGTAAATTATGCATTGAATTACCCATTTTATATATTACTTTCATTACATAAATACTCATCTCAATGAAATAAAAATGTTACTAATCATTCTCAAACTTTACTTGTCAAGAGTTATTAATTAGCGTAGATTGAACGATTGAATGAAACTGCAAAATGAAGCATACACGTCATGAGGTGACCGTTAAATAAATTATTTAATATTATCAAGCAAAAAGTGCCATTTAATGTACATATATACCTGATTGACAATTTAAAATGCTAAACGAACACTAACGAAGTTAATATGTGCATATACTATGAGGTTAACATGAATACTAAAAATACTAAAGTTAAGTGTTTTGCCAGAAAAGTGAAAGGGTATAGCTATGCAATAACCACAACAAATACATGTATAAACCCAAATAAAAAGTCACTAGAAATCTAGCATCAAAAAGTCGAGTGCCACATCTCCAAAAAGTCATCGTGACTAGCTGACTGAGTGACTGATTTTTCCAGTGAATTGTTTCGCACATAGATACATACATGCACATCTAGAGTATTTAGCAAACGGCTAACCGACCCGCAAGCTATCGTTAGACGAGCGTGGTTTGTGTGTCTGTATGTATGTACGAGTACTTGTAGCCTTTGGCATTTTATAGATTTTTAATGTGCTATGCTGGTTGACAGCTCGTTAAAGTGACTGAAGCGCAGCCAAGTGCCAGTGGTATGGGCGTGTGAACGGTGCGCCGGTATGACGGTTGGTGTTACACAAATGGTGGCGAGTGACTGACGATCTGCTTGACAGACTCGTTTTGCGTTCAACATACAAAGACCACGGAGGAATGTGCTTTTAGCCAAAAACTGGCAAATACAAGTGTGGTGTGTAGTGGTGCGAGGCAAAAAGGCGCGCAATCCATTTTATAAAATGATAAATTTAACTTTGTTTTGTTTTAGGGTTATGCCACTGTGGCACCTTAATAGCGCCGTTAGCGTGAGCTCTACCGTCCGTCAGCGGAAATGAAGGAAATGTGATTTACCGTTGCTGCCATTTTGCGACATTCCGTTAATGTCACTCGGACGTTTGAAGCATTGTTTGTTTCCAACATACATACATACAAATGTATGTACATATATATATAGACGATATGAGTGCGGGAGCGGCTGTGCGCGCTTTCGTTTTCTGGTTTGCTACACCGGCTATGCAACAAATGGTGGCAGGTGCGTTGTGTCGGTCGAATTACCGCTTTGTGCCACTAGTAGTTAAACGTTGATGACTCTGTCGCAACAACATCTATTAGACATACATACCACATACATATTTATATGACAACCACACTGTAACACCGCGGGGACTTGTATTTGTGTTGAAAAGTTCGTTGCTAAAATCCAGTTGGGTGATTACAAAGCGTTAACCTGTAAACAATAACAAAAACAATGTAAAATACGTAAACAACAACATCGTTTACAAAAGCTACCTCACCTTTCTGTAATTGGTTTTCTGCTTTTTTTGATGATTGTTGCTTTTGTTTTGGTTCATTTTGTTAGCTGTTAGCAGCGGGTGCGCACAGTGGGCCGTTTTTTCTTCAATCACCATGCAAAAAATATCGTTTTTTTACAATTTATTTTTAAATCGAAATCGTTTACTGCTCGCCACCACTGTTAAGAGTATGTTAGATTGAGTGCAGATTTTTATAAGATTACTGAAACCAAAAAATATACCATAAGCTCATTGATTACTTGAGATTTTTTTTTTAAATATTTAAAAATATTTTGATTTATTTTGTTCATTGCCTTGCTACCCAAAACACCCACTGTGCCAGCCTGTTCAAAACGGGTGTGTTTAAGTTGGCTGCGGTGCGCCATAAAATTGTGGCAACATCGTGTATTCACTATTTAATGCGGATTTTTACAGGCATATCTATGTGCATTTGTAAGTTTGTGCTTTTGTTTATTTGCCACGCGTGCTGTTTTTGTTGTTTCTTCTTCTGTTTTAGTGCAATTGTTAATGTTTGTCTTTATTTTGCTTTTGTGTTACCTTTGTGCTTAATTAATTGTTTGTGCATTCTTGTTGCTATTTTAGGTTTTGTTTTACAAGACTAGAGGTTTCGTTTTTGCTTTTATTGAACAAACAATTCGGTTTGTTCGGCGTTGTTGTTGTTTACTCGCCACCACGTTGGTAGTTGTGTGCTACTACACCCATTATTATGCATTATTGCCACTATTATGGTTATGGGCATTAGAAATGCACCCACCGGTTGTGTAATAGCATTTGACTGCAATGCGTCGCCGAACGGTGATGATACTCATACACTCAAAGCGACATTAAATTTTATGAGCGAGCGTTGTAATGTCGTGCTAAATAGTTTAGAGGTCTGTAATGGCCTAAATACATTACACTTGGAAGAGAGGTCATATAGTACGTTTGCAGCAAGGGTGTCATAGCCCAAATGCGAAAATATCGATGGAAACATTTTTGAATGTTCAACTAACAGTTTTTCTTTCACTTTCCACCGATTTTTATAGTATTCCTCAGATGCCTTAAAAAATAAAATATTTTTCTGTAGGGTACAGTACCATGCTGTCCAAGTCCATTACATTCTGTAGGAATTTGTGATCCTTATGTTTACGTTCTAGATATATGTATAAACTTCGAAGTATTGAAAATAGATATGACGTGGTATTAACTGTCTCTTTCTCTCCCACGCAAGGATAATGCAAGTGGTGAGGTGAACTGAAATTTTGGCTCACCAACGATTCCATTTACCAGTCAACGATCATAAATATTTATACTTTCCTCTCTACTTGCTTTTATAGCATTCCTTAAACATTTACAATGATGGGGGAATGCTCTTAAGCTTATGTTAAGCGAAAATCACAAATTTGAATTGAAAAGAGCACAGCCAGACGTCAACATTGCTCGCCCTGCTTGAGTAGCTACTTACAAAGCGGATTTAAAAGTTCAGTAAGCATACTCGAAACATTAACAATTAAAAAATATATAAAGACAAAATAACAAAGTAAGAATTTAGAACATTTTTCCTGTGAGTTCGAAACAAACTTTAAGCCATTCAAGTGCAACCTTAACAGTGATGAAGTAAAATAGAACGAAACGAAGGAAGTTCAATTGCGCAAAAAATACATACAAACACACTTTATTGAGTATTGTAGGTGGTAAGGCGTGTGTGTGACGCATTGCGGGTGAAAGTAATGAATTCCGAATGCCATTTGGCTATAACACAGATGAATGTTGGCACGTACCTTTAATTGCCCAAACTTCCCATCGCGCGCATAACAAGTCGCCAATTCACATCGTTATGCGCAGTGATGCTGCCAGATTGCAATGCCTAATGCGAAGGCGAGTGGCGTTTGGGTAGAATGCGAAACTTTTTCAAGTGCAAATTGCAGTTGCACAGCCACTTCTACAAGCCGTTCCATTCGTTTTCTACTCTTTTTCCGAAAAGTGCGCTATGCTGCACAAAAGTGCTCTGCACTTCAACATCCAACATCCATTGAAATGTGCAACGCAGAGCTTGAAAAGTTTGCTCAAACAACGGAGGCGCGTCTTTTGGGGTTTGGGAACTTGTTCTGGATGAAGTGCAGTTAACAGCAGACTTGAGCAAATCATAAACTATTCGCACAAAGATTGTTGCACAGCTAAAAGTACTCGTTGCATGCAACTTATGCAACTCGAAGTGTCGTGTGTGCATGTGTGGAAGCATGCAGCAAGGCTGTAACAAATATTTTTCGATCTAACAAGCAGTCAAAGCGGGTTTTACACTCAATTTGTTTGAAATAGTGTAGAAAATATTGATTTGAATTTGTTTGAAGCAATAAAATTGCCATCGAAACTTAAATTTGAACCAACGCAAGCAATTATTATCATATACTAAGGTTTATAAAATATTAAAATATGTGAATTAGAGCTTAAAACTTGTAATCCTTACAAAATATTGCTTTAATGCAGTAGTCTGCTTTAGAAGCCGAAAAAAAGCGCTTTTTTAGCTATTTTTTTTTTGAAAGGGAAGGAAATGATTGCAGTAAAGCGAATTTTAAGACGATAGTGTACTATATTTAAGGCTTAAAACACAATATTTATTATTAAAAAATTTTGAAATTTTTTCAAAGTTGTAAGTATTTATTTTTCTGGAGCGCCTTGAGTCTGCACTTGTAAATCGGTGCCGGTGATGGAGGTCGTGCGATGCATCTGAAACAGTCAAACCAATTTTTTTTTTTAATTTTTATAAGCTTCTTTTCTTTATGAACTAAAAAAATACCAAAGAAGTTATAAAATTCCAAATTGTTTCGAAGTTTGAAAAAAAAATCAATTTTTTAAGGAAAAAAAATACTTTAGTTGCAAAACAAGTAGTTTTTAATTTTTACTTTTGTCCAACTTTTTTAGTTCAAATAGAAGATAATTTAATACTGAAGCTAGATCACTTTGGTTTTTTTCGATCGGACATATATTCTTTTTCTATCGCCGGCACCGTTTTCTAACACTTGTGAAATTGAAAACTCGAGAAAACGCGCTTTAAAGTCTGCCTGAGCATTCACAACTGCTCGACGATCGGCCACTAAAACTGCTCCAGCTTCGAAAATATGTCGAATTGGCCTCTGGAATTTTAAAGACATGTTCTTGGATAGTTTTGGAAGAGATTTAAAACAAAACAAAAAAATCGATTTTTTGAAGCCTGTAAAGCAGACTACTGCCTTAAAATTTGCGTAATAAGTATGTTGCCTGAATTTTCGCGCTCCCTTGGTTTTATAAAGTTTAAAGCATCGCAACTAAAAAAGAGAAAATTTAAATATTTATTAATGCACTGAAAAAACTTTATTTGATTTGGGTGCTTCGCCTAGTTTTCATTGCACTCTTTTCATAGTTGGTTTGAACTAAAAACCCACAAACACAAATTATTCTTTTTTACATACTACATGCTCTACACAATTGTGCTATGTACCAGCTACCAGCATGAACGAGAAGCAGGAAGCAGAAATGGTGAAAATAGCTCTGTATTTTTTGGAAATAGTTGATTTGCTATTCATAGCTTATATACTTATGTATAAGTAATTACAAGCTTCAGCAACTTTGTTTATACATAATATATGCAGTAACATTCATATAAGGCTAATTATGTAAGCATGGAAAAATAGAAGTACATACATATGTACAAATATAATCCTGATGGCAGCATGAACTAGTAAAACATATTTCTAAATACTTCAAAACTATGAAAATTATACCGACTTCCTGCCGGTTCGGAACTGAAAAATATATTATATGAGGATAGAGAGTACAGATTCACATAACACCGGCAAGTTTTGTATGATCTCACGACTCTCACTGGATGCTTCATGACACCGACATACATTTAAACCCAAAAAGGTTACATCCCTAATTTGTTTTTAAAATAAATTGCTTGAGTCTGTCATCCATATCGTGGGAGTCTTCGTTTCAAAATAGGTGAACAGTTGACTAAACCGGATTACATTCCCAATACTGATTCAAATTGATACTATTTTTCCTTCACATAAATTGCATGATAATTCTCATTGGATTCCAAGTTAATACTAACCTCTGAACTTGTTAATTTAATTGTCTTGAAAATCGAGAGATATTTTTACAATTCACAAAGAAACTTCAGCAACACGTTTGAGCGATTGTACATACATAGATTAAAGAAGATGTGTGCTTGTATATACATATGTACAATATGAACTTAGTACACATTTACACCCTATAGAATGTGCAACTATTTATGTTTGTGTCGGTCGATGCATCGTAAATTTTCACCAAAGGATGCTGTAATTTTGCAATACTCGAGCATTCCGCACAATGCGGAATCTTAAGCAGAATTTTAATGGGTTGCTTGAGGCGCGTGCAAATTTTCACATCCATCTCATTCGGTCAGCTAGGCGGATAGCTGAGCAGACCGACGTCACGCCAAACGGCGAATGGACCATTTTTCCGTCTTGCACACAGCCATTCTTCCGGCATTGCTTTAGAAGAAGAAAACGCGAAATATTCAGAAAGTAGTCTACACTTTGGCGAACTGTGCCAAAGGGCGCCAAATGCACTGAAGTGCAGTATGAAAAAGCTTGTCTATTTCTTTCCAACTTCCACTTTTGATTTGTATGTTTGTTTGTTTGTACGTGAGTCTGTTGCAATTGGTAAGCTGCTGTGAGACGTCTCTCGAAACGGATTGCTTCGTCCATTATTTACAAGATCTGTCGCTCCAACGTTGCTTGTATAATGCATTTTACTTTCCTTGCAGTCAGCGTATCGTTCGGTTAGTTGGAAGTGGCTGAGTCTGCTGCTGCTATCAGTGTGATTATTCGATTGTCAGAAGATTTGGTTTTAATGCCAGCAACAAATTGGCGGTCCTATCCATCGAGTTGCTGTGAAGGTGTCTGTTGTTGTTGCCATTGCTGTTTGTCATTGCAATCGTTGTTGTAGTTGCGTTTTTGCAGCCTTTCATTTGGCGTCTTTTCCACGCACATTGTGTGGCCCGCGATTGCCTTCTTTTCAAGTGCTTGTACTTGATGTCGTTGGCTGCTATTTATTATTATTTCATTCGAACTGCGCTCGGTAGTTGTGCAGTTTTCTGCAATTTTAATTGAAATTCAAAATAACTCTGATCTTAGTTTTTGTTGCCACTGCACTCTGCTGCTGCATTTCATAGACGATTGTTAGTAAATTGTGTTGCACTGTCTTTGATCAAGTTCTGTATATAGTAATTGTTGTGATTGGCTTTCGTTTTGTTTGACTTCTCACGCTATTTACGGTTTGTTTATGTCTGGCGGCACCGTTGGGTTCGTGGCTTGGTGGCTTGCTGTCGCAGTTGCGAATCGTCTTGTACATGGTATGTCCCGCAGCGCATTTGCCTTATTGGATTGTGAGATGCTGGAAAAGTTGAAAGTAATTAGAATTGCAATTACTTCTAAATGGGTTTATGTATATTATTTCCGATGTTATCCTACATTGCAAGCAATTGCATTTAGTGAGTAATATGCATTTTGTCACGATGTTAGGTATACATATATTTATACATAATGCCGATTTATGTTTTTACAATATAATATATTATATATAGACAGTTTCATCATACCTATATAAGTAAACTAATGCTAATGGGTTTCTGTTCATTTTATGTTAATATCCTTTTAAAGACATTGCCATAATATTTCGTAGTGACGCAGTACTTTGACATTGAAAATGTTGTCTAGGCAACAGAATTTTTATAATTTAAGTTCCATCTTGCTTAGTTGTATGTAAATACATACGTTTGCTAATGTAAGTCTCTTGGGGATTCTTCGATTCAAGTGCTATTGCTATCTCCTGGAGAGAGGTAAGCATGCAGAGTATCAGATGGATGAATTTTCATCTCTAATAGCTCACACTTACAGGCATTTATGGTTCATAATATCCATAAATATGTATTTAGTTTTGTAGAGTCTTGTATTGAACGAATGAAACTGTAAAGATGAAGTTTGTAATTTTCCAGATGATGAAATTGAGGAAAAGGGTGCTCGGTTATTCATTTTGGCTATTAAGAAAAGTTCAAGAATTCCCACAACGTCGTGCTGATTCAAATTTATTTCTTGCTCGGTCTTAAATTATTTTATTTTATTTGACGTTAACAACTTCTTTAACTTTGTTTTTGTTTTTATTTGCAGATTATCTGTATAATACCTAATTAATCAGAATCGAAATTTGGTAAGTACATATCATTCTTCATAGTTGTATATGCTTGATAGAATCCAATACAAGTCGATCCAAAAATTTATGAATTTTGGAAAGGCAAAAGCCGGTCCAATTCAAAAAAATTATTTATAATATATAGTAATCCCAAAAAATCAAAGCGCTTTGTCGCCACATCAGTGTCTTGGGCATCCATTTCAGGAATTTGCGGCATCGCAAAGGACTGGCTCTAGTTGTTCAAGTGGGATCACCTGTTGCACAGGGCTCAGGCCTTTAACCTAAGATGTGGATTCTAAAAAAACGCATTGACTCTGTTACATAAATATTTGACTAATTATAAATGAATGTTAGATCCAATGCTCTTTATATTGATGTGAAGTGATAGCCAATTTTGATTGTCTTTTGAAGTTGCATTACTGGATACTTAATTGGGATGGGCTATTTCCTGCCTCGCGAACTTTTTATTTGTAAAGAAAAAAACTTAAAAATATTTTTTTTATTTCATATTACTCTGTCGCATAATAACAGCTGCAGTTTATTTTCATTTACACTGTCATTAAAGTTGACTTCCTGATTTTCTTGGCTGCTTGAAGAGCAACCATTGCAAATTGAAAGCGTTGACGAGCCAGCAACAACTGCAAACATTTATTTTTAAATTGAAATAAGGCATTATTTTTATTAAAATACGAGTCGCTGCCTAATTTCGCAAATTAAACTTCATTCCGGCTGTCAAGTGACTAAAAATATGAAAGAGAAGCGATAGAATGATGTGGCAACAGTCTGACACAGCAACGTGCACTGTGTGGCATGTACGCAGACGGGCGAGCTTACATTTATTGTTAAAAATAATAATCAAAGAAGAATACAAAAGAAACGAATTGAGGAAAATGTCAGAAATAGGAGAATATCCCTCGTACGTACGAGGCAAATATTTTTATACTTATAATCTAAGAATCTAGAGAAGTTCTGCCAATGAATGATTTCGACACACACCAGTGTATCTGGCAGACGTCGCGTATTTTTAGTGTTAATGATAATTACGAGCTCACACACTCGCCAATGATAAAAATGTCTTCTGATAATGAAGTTGCTGCTATTGCGCTGTGATCTCTCGGGTTCCGCCATTTGACTTTCTCGCTCCGTATATTTTATGGCGTCAAGTGCGCGCTGCTGCCTGCCTGCCTGCCTGCTGCCATTACTCAAGTTGACATTATTTTTACGCCATTTGACACAAGAACTCATTAACAACACTTGGTGGAGTTCTTCTTGTGCAAGCAGACAAAGTGACAACAACAATAATAGCAACATTCAGTTTATGATGTGACAGTCTCGCTGCCGGGTTAAAAAGATTTATGTCACATACTAATTATATATCTATCTCTGCACCACATAGAGTGAAGTCGCAAGCGACAAACAATTGCGAACGCAACAGTTAGATGTTGTAGCACAGATTATGCTACCTTAAGCCCCATTCGTATAATGTATAAGTAGAATGCTTAGAGTAAAAAAAATAATCTATTTTTGACACAAAATAGTTGTATACTCACTTAAAACTGTTCTTATAATTTGTAGACTTTATGTCAAAAGATTATCCATTAGATAAGATCACTTCTTGACTTCGATAACCTTGAATGCATTTAGCTGGTGTGAAGTGGCACCAATTTAATTTCATGCAAGTGTACATACATATTATTCCTATTTTTTATACGGTTTTATGATGTCGGGGGGAGTGTAAATGTCAAGCTAAATGAGACTTGGTTTAGAAAAAGATAGTCAGTTTCGTGGATATGAAACGTAGCCTCATAAAGAGGGATTTTAACGATATTTTATTAAAATGAAATATATCTTTATATTACAGATATTCAGTCTTTATTAGCAGTATCTTTAGTTGTTCGAACTGAATTTCGTGCATTTCACCAACTGAACTGCGTTTTCTGGAGACCATTCTGTAGGTCCAATTACCACTTTGCCTAACATAGATTGATATTTGTTGCTATGACACCCAAAAAAAAATGTGTATTTACAATTCAGCATATCTACTATAACTCAGTCAAATTAATGGCGCTGTTCTACATCACCAGTTGGTCATCACGAAAGCTGCTGCACACGCTAAATGCCATGCAATTTATTTCAAATGTTCACACATAGTCTCGACTTCTACGGACATACATATGTACATACACAAGTACAAATGCAAGTGAGCTTTCACTTGTTGTTCGCCTATATTTTTCGAAGCGTAATTCCCAAATTATATATTTTCTCCATACTTAAATTTCCTATTTTTCACAAATGCAGCGCCTCCGAATGGTGGCTTTCACACATGCATGTATAACACACGCGTCACCAAAAGACAACACAAACCGCACAACAACTGTCTGCTAACGCCTGCCAGCCAGCCAACAGTCGCCTTTAACCATAATTGAGGCATGTAATTATAAGTAAATTTATATGCAGCCCATGCTTAGTGAGTTTGGGTGTAAAAGTGTGAAAGCTTGTGTGTGTCTATATGCACACAAATGTATTTAGTTTTGTCGAAATTTTAATTCTTAAATATTTTCCTCCTTTTGCCTGCCGCAGCAAATGTGCTTTGTGCGCTTTCGCCGCTTTGTAGTAGTTTGTAGTTCATTAATTTTAGAATTGTTGCTTTCTGACTGAATGCCGATGCACTTAATTGTTTTCATTTTTCTGGTTTATGAAAATCAAAAATAAAATCCATATACATAAATAAATGGCGCATATGGTGGCGCGTTTATGGCCTTTATTTTCTTTGTGGTCTTCCGAGCCCACCCGTTTCACACAAAATACCAAAAAAAAAAAAAATATTCAAAAAATGCAACTGCGTCGCTTTCGGCTGTCGCACAAATTGCGCGCCGATGTCTGATTTCATTGCAGTCTGCGCGTGACGTTCGGAATATACAAATATATGTATATATTTAGCTTTTCTTTAGAAAACCGCCGTACCCAGACAATCAACAAGAATTAACTTATACTATAAATCGCCTTAATTGTCTGCATTAAGTCTGCATAAACATATAAACTACATTCCCCCCTCCAATGTTTAGCTTTTTATTGAAGATTTTCAGCTTCAGATGAGAAATATTTAAAAATGCTTTTTAACTAATCCCCCGAAAGTAGTTCTACTATAAAATATTTTCATTGCTTGTACACACAATTTTGTTGTGTATTTTATTCCATATTAAACATGTCTGTGGGAATTAGTATATGTTTAGAAAAAACTTATAAATAGCTGAATTTTTTGGATTTTTTTGTTATGGATTCCACATCACACTTTTCACCGTTTATGTGAGTTCCACCATCAGTTGACTGATTATGTTATATTTGCCATATTTGGTATCAAAAATTTACGGAATTTGCCATTAACTTAACTTAGCCCGGTTCTATTCTAAAGGGTGATTTTTTAAGAGCTTGATAACTTTAAAAAAAAAAAAAACGCATAAAATAAATAAAATCTCATCGGTTCTTTATTTGAAACGTTAGATTGGTTCATGACATTTACTTTTTGAAGATAATTTCATTTAAATGTTGACCGCGGCTGCGTCTTAGGTGGTCCATTCGGAAAGTCCAATTTTGGGCAACTTTTTCGAGCATTTCGGCCGGAATAGCCCGAATTTCTTCGGAAATGTTGTCTTCCAAAGCTGGAATAGTTGCTGGCTTATTTCTGTAGACTTTAGACTTGACCTAGCCCCACAAAAAATAGTCTAAAGGCGTTAAATCGCATGATCTTGGTGGCCAACTTACGGGTCCATTTCTTGAGATGAATTGTTCTCCGAAGTTTTCCCTCAAAATGGCCATAGAATCGCGAGCTGTGTGGCGTGTAGCGCCATCTTGTTGAAACCACATGTCAACCAAGTTCAGTTCTTCCATTTTTGGCAACAAAAAGTTTGTTAGCATCGAACGATAGCGATCGCCATTCACCGTAACGTTGCGTCCAACAGCATCTTTGAAAAAATACGGTCCAATGATTCCACCAGCGTACAAACCACACCAAACAGTGCATTTTTCGGGATGCATGGGCAGTTCTTGAACGGCTTCTGGTTGCTCTTCACCCCAAATGCGGCAATTTTGCTTATTTACGTAGCCATTCAACCAGAAATGAGCCTCATCGCTGAACAAAATTTGTCGATAAAAAAGCGGATTTCACATTTCGAACCGAACACTGATTTTGGTAATAAAATTCAATGATTTGCAAGCGTTGCTCGTTAGTAAGTCTATTCATGATGAAATGTCAAAGCATACTGAGCATCTTTCTCTTTGACACCATGTCTGAAATCCCACGTGATCTGTCAAATACTAATGCATGAAAATCCTAACCTCAAAAAAATCACCCGTTATTCTTGTTTGCATAAACCAACATAATCAGTTTACAAGTTTTACTGAAAACGTTCGCTCATTTATGAATTCTTGCAAAAATCTTTAAGTACTACACAGTTCTCTTGAAATCTTACAATTTGCGGGGGTATGACAAATATCCTAATATAAAAAGTTCTGAACCCCTCCCTCAATCCAACAACAAAAAAATCAAAAGCAAAAAAGCTTTAAGCGCCAAATGTGTTTTCGCCCCTTATTATTTAATCACTAGCATTTCACAAAAATTAAATTAATATTGTTAAGCTCGCAAATCGTCGCATATAAAAGCATTTTGTCCAACGTAATTGCTTGTTTAGCAAATTTTTTTCTAATTCAATTGCGCTTCACCACCCACAACTGCGCTTTGCTTTCATCTTTTCTTAGTTCATTTGTATAATTTGCATTTTGAATAATTCAATTATATACACAGTTCAAGAAACTCGTTAAATGGATAAAGTGCTTTTAAATGAGTACAGAATATACGAATTACGTTGGATTTAAGGTGTGTTGGCGTCAGCAGCTAAACATATATGTATATATATTAGGGTGGGTCAGTTTGTATGGAGCAAAAAAAATGCACCAAGCGGTTATCAATCGTAAACTACGATGAATTCTAAGAAAATTTTCCCAAGAAACCAAGGGTCTAAAATCGAAATGGAGCTTCCGGTTTTTAACGAGAAACTTTTCATTTTTTTTTTATAAGTTACCTATCCACCCATAAAAATTAAAATAATAATAAATAAAATTTCAAACTTTAATAGCTTTAATCTTCCGCGAAATCGTATTGCAGTTAACAATTTCATTTTATATCTATATATAAAGCAAAAACTTAACTGTTAAGGGCCAAACAAAATACAAATATATACTTCTAAAGTTCACAATTAATTAGTTTTAAGGTCTTGTTTGCTGTCCACCCTAGATGTTACGTTTCGACTTGCAACCATGACTGCCATAACACCATCACGATTTTTTTCTGTATTTCGACGTGAAACGCTAGTCAGCAGTTGCACAAACCGCTCGGTTCCTTGAATATGTGGAGGAATTTGTGGATCCGGAAGTGGAGGATTGTCAAATTCTATGTATTCGAGCAAATGGTCATAGGGTATGTTTGCAGTGAAAGGCGGCTCCGACAAAATGCTATTGTTATCTAAGTTTATAATCTCAACATAATCGGTGCAGTCAAAATTTATAGTTGGTTTTTTGTAAGCTCTTAATTTTGTTGGGTCGTAAAGTTTTTCACGATAGTACAAATTTTTTTTGTAGCCCTCTGGCGCACTTCCTTTCTGGCATCAAAAAGCATTGTTAGTAGAACATTTTCAGAATGTGCAAAAAAAAAAAAACCAAACCGTGTGTACCAATTTTACACGAAATCGATAAATTAGTTCCAGAGATTTACATATTTTACATATGCACTCAAAAGTGGGCGGTGACATGTAAAAATTTTCATATAGTCGGATTTCTGGCTGCAATGCAACATCGAATACCAAACTCAAGATGTTTCCCTTCAACAGTTTTTAAAAGTTCTGATCTTTAGTGTTTTCAAAAATTACCGTTATATGGCAGGTGGGCGTGGTTTTTGTCCGCTTTTGATAATTTTCCAAATATCGCTTACATGGGCATAATGTAATACAGATACAGTATTTGAAAAAAATCGGTGAGATGGTTCCAGAGATATACATATGAACTCATAAGTGGGGTTCTGCTTAAATACAACATCACATACCAAATTTGAGCAAATTAGCTTCGATATCTACAAAACAAGCAAACAATCGACAGTGGAATAGGAATTGGATTTTTTTTTACAAAATACAAAATACGAAAGTTTCTCGTTAAAAACCGGAAGCTCGATTTTTATTTTAGACCCATGGTTTCTTGGGCAAATTTTCTTAGAATTCATCGTAGTTTACGATTTTGATAACAGCTTTGTCAAGAAAAAAATTGACCCACCCTAATGTATATGTACATCTGTATGTACTTTTTCTAGCAGTTTGCACCTAATTATAAAATTTATTTGCAATTAAAACAAGTAAGGAACAAGTAAGGCTAACAACTTAAGATAACACACAATTTGACCTATATATTCGGCACAAAATCCAATATAATAACGAAAATTCTCCTATATATTACATAGGCTGAGGTAATTCCTGAACCGATTTCACTCATTTTCACCACCAACATAGATTATATCTAAGTTTATTTGCTCACTTAATTTGGCTAAGATATTACACATGTTAACCGATTTATAAGGTATTAAGCCCATCGTAGTTTTGAAAAACTGATAATTCGGTATATGGGAACTGGGGGAAGTTAACCGATTTGAATCATTTTTGGTACAGAGGCCCACTTCCCCAAAAAAATTGCATCCTAATAACCCCTTACTAGGGCGATCCTTTGTACCACATTTTACTTTTATAACTTTATTTATGGCTTAGTTATCGGTTTTCGCCATTTTGTGGGCGTGGGTGTGGTCCGATTTTGCCCATCTTCGAAAGCAACCCTCTCACCTTCGCAAGGAACATGTGTTTCGTCAAGATATCTCAATTTTTATTAAAGTTATCCGTTGCACGGACGGACGGACACACAGACATTCGGATTTTGACTCGTCTCGTCACCCTTTTGATATATGTACATAACCCTACATCTAACTCGTTTAGTTTTATGACTTACAAACAACCGTTATGTGAACAAAACTATAATACTCTCTTAGCAACTTTTGTTGCGACAGTATAAAAATCGGTATACATATTAATATTGTGGAATGATGTATTTCACTTTATTTTAATTATTGAAATTGATTATAATGGTTTAAATGATGATAAATACAAATGATTTATATTTGAATGTTAATGTATTAAAATACTTTAAATGATTTGAATACGATTTAAAACGAATTATTGATTAAGAAAACCGGCTGCTGCACGTCGTATACGTCTTACTCACGCTCGTCGTCTTCAACTGGTACTACTCAACGTCGTCTTTTTCTTTTACTGTGCTGCCAGATCGAACAATTCTCACAATATGTATAATGTGTATACACAGATGTACTGTTATTTATGTACACTGTGCGTTTTTCAACGCGGGCTTAATTAACTTTCTTAATTGGTCTTTAAAGTTATGATAATTACAACCAAATGCTCGAGGGATTCTTGTGTAAGTGTAATCCTCTAATGGGCAGTTTACTCGTATCCAAGAATCAAATAGTACTTGATTGTGTTGCGTTTACATAGTTAGTTTACAATAAAACCATCTCTTACTCTGACGTTCTTGTCTTGTCGTGAAGTACTTTTTTCAATATTTGCAGTTAAGTTTAAAATTTTAATATTACCATTACTTTTACTGTTCTATTTCCAAATTATTGATTCGTTTCGACACCCCAACACATTATTAAATGTGATTTCATTGGCATTTCAAACACTTAATGAACGTTTAACCTCACTTTATTCACCTTTAAGTGGATTAAGTTGTAATGCGCTAAATTGAGTAGATACTATGTAATGCAAAAAGCTTTTCTATAAACTGGTTGACATTATAAGAATAGGATGAAAAAATTGTAAATTATTGATGTAAAAATTCCAATATTTACTTCAATATTAGGTCTTCGTAAATGCAATTACCACATTACACACACCTCTAAATATTCCACAAATACTTTGTCATATGCAAAGTATATGTGTTATACCGTACGTAGTAAGAATTTCGTTACGAGACAATAAAAGTCACTTTTCAACCAGCACAATTGCATACGGACATCCGAATGCGTGTACTATGCTAATTTCATTTTCAACTTGTCATCACCTCCAGTTTCTACCACTGACTTATGCAATGTGCCTTTATGTTGTATTGTTGATTTTTGGCACTTAGTCCCACTAGACATGACGTACGCAGCACCACAGCGCGTTGACAATATACGAGCATAGGTATGGAACCCACCTTACTCCGCTAGCCATATCGACAATAGAATTTTTAAGTAATGCACATGGCAGCGGAAGGATACAGTGAGTGTGCTAAATTTGTAGTTGCTTTCAGGATATTTGTTGCATGTCCCAATGCCAAATAGCAGAACAGCAATGTCCTCCATCAAAATGCGATTTGTAAAATGTACATATGAGACATTGAGTGTCGGAAAAAGTATGACAGTGTCAGTTGAAACAGCAGTGCCGTGTTTGCTCCTGTTTCTGGGTCAACGCTTGACAGCAGCAAAAAGTTTCACACACAAGTATACAATGACAGAACTCCTCTAACTACCACAACAAAGAGACATTCTACTACCAGTTAAACCAGTTAACTTTTCTCGTTCTCATTTGTCACTCGTCGGGCTGCCATGTGTGCAAAAATGTATGTATGTAGGTGTAGGTGTTAGTAGTTTAGAATTTCAAAACGATTGATGGTTGTTGGAATTGTGAATAAGAATTCCATCGGAGGATGAATGCATGTCCTGGAACAAAGTTGGACTTTAATTTGCATAGCATGGCAATAACGAAAAATTGTTGCTTGAAATCTGAATTTTTAATCAAGATATCTTACATAGACAGTACAGTTGATCTCCTTTTTACACGATTTTTTTCTTAAATTGGTCCCAATATTGAGTTTTATATAAAAATTTGATTTTTTTTGCACGGTTTTTTTTACACGAGTAATTTATTGTCGCAGTTAACCGTGCAAAAAGGAGATCAACTGTATTGTACTTAGTCAAAATAGAAATTTCACTCAGCAGATGCAATTTGCCACAAATGAGAAGATCAAAACCGATGGAATGATTTCGCTTTAAAATACTCCAACAAAGTCTCTACATATACACAAATTTAACATGAGTTCTGAGAAACTCCAAAAAGGGATCTTCGTGGCAACTTTAGTTTTAGTTTAATAAAAATGAAATTATGTTATTGGAGAAAGATCCAATCATCCTTTGACAAATAAACAGTAGGTTGAATTCCAACACCGATTCCGATTATTCTAGAGTCTCTCAAGCAGATCTATTTTATATACACGTTTCGAGGGTAAAGAATTTGGGTCTAAGAAAGCAGGCCGCTAATCGAGGTATAATGACTGTGGATGTTTTTTTCTATCTCCTACACACCCGAGTCTAAGTCGAATCAACTTGTGCCTGCCTAGTAAATACAGTTAGTATAACCAACTAAAGTTGAAAGTTCGTGCAAATAGGTAAATGCAAATAGAGCGTCTAATTAAGGACATTTGTAAATGCCACACATTAAATTTTAAAATGCGATAAATTTAAGCCGTTTTGTTGACTTTTACTGTTGACATAATTTCTATGTCATTTGGCGACACAAAATTTGTGCCACTCTAAAAGCGCCACTAAATTATTCGCGTTTTCCTCTTTCATTCCATGTTTACATGCTCTCTATGTTTGTACTCGCTTTTATATTTATGCAAAGGTGATACTAAAGAACGTTGAACTTCTGCTTACCTTTGGTAAAAGCGGCGAAATATTGCTCTGCAGTACCACCACAAACATACATACATACTACACATAAGTATACTTAGGTACGTACATAAATACACAATGGCGCAATTAACAATTAACCTACAAAAGGAAATATTGAAATATTTACATTTTGCTCATGCAATAGTCCTACCACCCCAACCGAACCAACTTTCCTTTCTCTAGTTTAACACAAGCCTATTAAAGAGTCATGGTCTGCTTTCAGACTGCGCTCAGGCACCGTGAGTCACGTGCTCTTCGCGCACACCCCAACTAATTGAGGGCAATTTGTAAGCGGGAAATAGGGTACTTAGCCATATGCGGCTAGAGATTTGTTAGGGAACGTCAAAGGTGTGTCCAACACACCATGTTACGGTATAAGAGTATGTAGCAGTTGCATGTTGCAAGAACAGCAGCAAAAAACGAACTGAAACATATTTGCACGAATATTAGAAATCGTACACATTTTTGTCTCTGTTGCTTTGTGCTTCTTTATTGTTATTTTTTCTAAAATTTGATTGTGTGTTGCAATTTTTGGTAAAACAACAAAAAATATACCAAGTGTGTATGTATATTCATGTACACAGTTCTCCGCAACCGCAATCACAGTCAAATGCAATAAAACCAGCAGCTGCAGCTGTTGCCGCTGCTGTTTTCGTGCTAAGTGAATCTGGCATCTCATCCAACTTGGCATACACTGCACGCTGCGGGTGGGATCGACAAGCTCCGGCTAGCGTGTAAAAAGCAAAAGCGCATTATGATTAAATTTGAATGTGCACATGTGTCACCAATTCAATATTTCAGCGAGAAAACTCAAAAGTTCCTAGAAAAATATTCGTCCGACAGTTATACGATTTGACTGTTTCAAAACAGTGACATCCGTAAAATTTTACTATTTTAATAACAGAATTATTTGCACACATGGAACTTCCTTCCTATAAAAAATCAGAAACATCAAAACAGACTTTATTCTATTTTTTAACTGATTACAGTTATAAAATCCCTTCCTCAAAAATATTTCTACATACGCATGTGAAACTCTGTTTTAAAGCGCTTAGCTCAATCAATGTGATTTTTTATAGTTACTCTATTTTTTTTGTCGAAAATACGGGAATTCTTCGCATTGCACTATTTCAATTTTCCGCTTTGCAAGTTTTAGCAGTTTTTAATTGAATTACTTGCTTTTTTTTGCGTTTTGTTTGTTTCTGTTTCTGTTTCCGGTGATCAATGGAAAAAAAATAAACGAAAATAGTTTCGACTACTCAATAATCATCGGACCGCAACTACGCGCCTCTCAACAAAAAATAAATATAGACATAAGTCTATGGAAGCGTGTAAAGTAGCAACCGAAAATGCAATACAAATATTTAAAATAGAAACATACAAAAACTGCACAAGAGATGTGTGCAATTTTTGGCACTGCGCCAGAGTTCGCTGAAATCTTTATTTTCGCCATTTGTTCCAGAGTTATTGTTAAAAAAAATACATCCATCGGCTATTGATTACACTTTTAATTGAAGCAAATTCATATGGGAGCCTCATGAAAGTCTCCATAAAACTTTTTGCACTTTTTTCACAATTCACTCAGTTGCCGAAAAAATTGCCGGCTGCAATCCGTTGGCTGGCAGGCAGCTGCAATAAAAGGTCAAGTTCGTTGAATTTCTCCAAATCCTCAACAAAATTGGAAGCCTTAGCAACCCAGCTCGAAATAAATAAGCCAAGTGTCAGTGGTTGCCTATAAAAAACTATACGAAAAGTGAGATTTAAGAGCAGAAAACGTTGCCAACATAAAAGCAGCTGGCTGGTATTATTAAAGTGGATGCTTGTGAGGCTAAACGCTTTTTGTTCGGGTCGATTCGGCTATTGATTCTAAATGTTAACCCTTTGAGGTAGTGGAGTAACATTGCGAATAGCTACTGATTTGTTAATATTTCTCAACCGTCTTCTATCGTATATATTATTTAGCTTCTGGAGAATTGCAATTCTAAACAATTTTGAGTGCGAGAGGCCTTCAGTGGTGATAACTCAAATATTGCTATAATTTCCACATTCGCTTCAAAAAACTTAAACATTGAACTCTAAGGCCTTAAAAACTGGTTTTCCTGAGCTTCATCGCTGAAATTTAATTTAGATTGCCTTAAAAACGTTTATCACTTAAAGGAGAATTATCACGGGTTAAGAACTACAAACACAAGGAGAACACACACTCGTTTTATTATATTCTGCGTATTTTTTGCTTATTTTTATCGTTGGTTCTTCGCGCCTTGGTGTGGCATCTTCAGCTTGCACTTTTCGAAATGTTCACCACGTAGCCGCATGCGTGCCGCAAGTGTTTCCACAATGCGGTGCTGCTGCTTATCGTCGTGCTTACGTACGGGTATGCCTTGCAATCTTCTTCTAGTATGCGTTTCTGATCGTTGTTGCATTGAACTGATGCTTGGTTGATGCGAACCGCGCGTCCGTCCTCAGCTACATGACCGGCCGCAACAAAAGTCGCTCACCTTGGACTAAATTTTAACTTTTTGCGCATGCATAAGTACATGGCACACGTACCCTGTAGGAAAGCATGTTTTATGAAAATATTTTACAAGCAATTTGTTCCGTTGCAACTACAACATAGGGACACAATAAAAAAAAAACTATTCACAGAAAGGCTGCGAAAGCATTTGCATTTTTCATTTTCATCACAGTATTTTCCTGCAGGGTAGCTAGCGAGTGCTACAGAACCACCTGGGTGTAAATGGTAGCGTTGAATGCATGGAATTATTATATGAGATTGCGAGAGACTGCTGATGTTGTGCTTTTCATCAACACTTTTAATTAATTTTTTTCAGTTTTCGTTAATTCTTACATTCTACGTTTTTATTCTCTCTTTGCACTTAAAAATGTGGCACATGTTCACTGTTCCATTAAATGATAAGTAAACAAAAGATGAGCGTGCGCTTAAATGGCGGCAAAGTGCTGAAGAAATGGCAAAGATTTGTGAAATAAATACAAATAATTCCGCAACAAGAAGAAAAGAAACAATTTAAATGGGAGGAGTGCTCATAAAAAAAACAGCTGCAGACAGACGGATAGAGAGATAAATGTGAGCTTTAAATTCGGCAGAATTTTGAGTAATAAAAGAAGCTTCCACAACAACAGCGACAAGAAGAATAATATGATTTTTAAAATATAGGGTCTTTCAATATGTGCAAATATTACTTGAACACTCGAAGTGATGGAAGACACTGATTCGAAAAATCTGTTAATATTTAACGGAAATGTTTTATCCTTTCCGAAAAATTTCGAATATCAATATCATTGGAAACTATTAGTTACAGTTATAAAACTCCCTTTTTAGAATTTATTCATAACTTATACTTATAAGTACTGTTATTATATGGTAACACCTTTGCGGACCCTGTTTTTGTAAAATTTTGCGGTACCTGTAGATAAATCGCCGATTCATCAAACTCTTGGTGAATCTGCACTTTGGGCAGCTGAAATCGGATTAATGCGAAGAGCTAAAGGTGAAGCTTAAACTTGTATAAAAACGGTAAGCCAGTGATACGAGTATGCATGTGATACTTCGAAAAAAGAAAATACAAAAAACGGACAAAAAATATTTGCTTATTTGGACCGCTTCAAATTACCGGACGGGAATAAATGCTGCTGACGCTTTATTCTTTCACATTTATATGTGAGTTGTGTGGGTCTTATATGAGACATACACAAATTCATTCAGCAGTTTGGCAAGGCTTAAGTTCACTTTTAATAGATTTAGCAGTAATTCAAAAACTGAGAAGATTTCTATATAATATTGTATTCGGCGGATATAAAACATATGTTTTAAATTTGTTATACATATTAATTGAAATCCCTGATAATTGAAGTAGATTTTTATTTTAAAGCATGTTTTCGTTCAATTATAATTATAAGTAATAACATTTTATTCCATGAAGGGTATACGAGTTGTAGTTTCGCATTTTCTCTCGCTCCAGCTAGCCGGTTTTGGCTGCGCTTCCAACTGCTTTATAAAAAAAGGAATTTGTGTTGCGTAAAACGGAAGCCAGATTAGTTACACGATAAAATATCAGTTGACATTTATCTGATATTTAGGTATTTGTGTCCACGATTACCTCGATTTCTTACAATATCTAAAAGGATTGTGGTTTTAGATTGAGCTCAGAGTGGCTTATGTTGCTGTCATACCTTCATAAACGCACACATATTTATGCTTTTTGGTTCAATGTCACTATTTGTTGCGGTGGCTGTAACACCGTTCTCACATTCCTGCCGTGTTTTGCTCAGAAACACCGCAAAATTGTTTGCATTTATCACCTTGTTGCTTGGTTGGTCAGCTTCTGATAGTCATGTTTCAGCGTGCATTTGCATGGGTGTCTTGTATAAAAATGTAAAAAATTTACTGACAGGTAGGTACTCATATACACACAAACTCATATGTATACATATAAGAAAAGCGGTGTATAGAAAATTTCGTAGAATTGTTTAAAATGCAAATAACCTGCCTGTGTTTTAGAATTTCAAAAGTCGCAATTAAAGCAACATTTTATTTTTCCTTTCTTCAAAAGATAAGCGAACCTGGCATTGTGTGAACCCTCACTATGTAAACAAACCTGACCTCACTTGATCCTTCATTATATTAACAAACCTGACTGTACGTGAACATCATAAATTTAAGAAAAACTTTCTCCACCTGACCTCTCAAATCATAAACAAATCGGACCTTACGTGACCTCTTAAATTATCCAGGATATTTAAACCATTTTGAAATCAAGTGAGTTCATACAATTGAATCCATATGATCCTTCCAAAAGTCAACAAATCTAAACCCCTCAGAATCTAAATAAACCTGACATCTCAAGACCCCTCAAAATTCAATGAACTTATCTTTACGTGACTCCTCACAAAGTAAAGAAACGCTGCACGAAAGTCAAACAAATCTCGGCCAAAATGTAAACAAACTCCTGTCAAAAGTTAATGACCTTGGACAAAATGTAAACCACCCCCCGCCAAAGGCCTTTGACCTCGGCCGAAAATGTAAACAAAATCCTGTCAGAGGTTAATGACCTTGGCCAAACTGTAAACAAACCCCGGCTAAAGGTCATTGACTTCTACCAAAATGTAAACAAACCTATAGCGAGTTCAATGACCTTTGACAGGGGTTTGCTTACATTTTGGTCGAGTTCAAGTTAAGACATGAGGTAGGTCGGTTAATGACTTACCCCATATTTGCTTACTTTGAAAAATAGTTCAAAAAGGTCTAGATCTTGTGCTAACGTTCCCTATACAATGTTTTTTGCTTTTGCAATTTCAGAGAAATTTTATTTTTGAAGGATCTTGGGATTAGTATATCTTTACATTTCGATTTTTCTCATACTGTATTTAAAACCAAATAAATCTCAGAGTGTTCTTAGCGAAATTTTGAATAAACTCAATTAAACAATATGCAAATGTAATGTGTCCAGAATAATTTGAATAGATCTTGTAACTGGACTGCAAATAAAGAGAATGGTCGACAGTGCGTATGAGTGATTTTTTAATGGGGATGGTTGGTTGGTTGGTTGAAAAGGGAGGCGAAGAGAGCCTGACCGCAAGCGGCCGCACTTAGGCCATTATTAGGCCCATTGTGCTCCCCGAAGGTACCCTGATAAGCGTCACCTGAACAATTCGGTCAATTTAACGAAGTTTCTGATTTAATTTCATCCCTGCTGCCCAATTTCTCTTAGATTAGAGTAATGGGAGCCATAGAAGGTATCTCTTCTTAAACGACAGAAGGCCGGGCATTCGCAGAGATAATGCTCTAGTGTCTCATCATCTTCCTCGCACGCCCTGCATTCCGCCGATTCTACTATGCCAAGTCTCTGCAGGTGGCCTCTTAGAAGCAGGTGCCCCGTGATGACCCCTGTGATACAGCTTAGTTCTCTTTTACTTAAAGTAAGAAGTTTTTTGGTCTGTCCAGTGTCAACACTGCCCCATAGTAGCTTTGTGGTGCGACTTGTGTTGCACATGTTCCAGGACCTGAGCTGTTCCCCTAGCATCCATTGCTTTAGGCAGCGCTTTAGAGAACTGAAAGGTCTGGGGCAGTTTAAGGGAACTGTATTCCCAGCTGCACCTGAGCGAGCCAACTCATCTGCCTTTTCATTTCCTTCAATACCTATATGACCGGGTACCCAGATAATGGGGATACCTTTCCATTTACTTGGATAGTTCGATAATTCCAAGTGTATGTATAATGAACATACATATATTTGTGAAACATAATAGACGTGTGTATAATTTTGTTTAATGAAACTAAACATGAGAATTTAAGATAATTTTGTACACAACATTGTCAGAAACTTTATGCGGTGAAAATTAAACTCAAACGACTGTCAAAAGCATATTAAATTTACTGATAATCCCGCTTTTAATTTGCAAAATTTACCACATAAATCTAAATGCATCTCACAATAGGAGTAATAAAGTAAATTATTCAACACCACTCGAAAACCAAGGTCATATGAATAAAATGATTCTTATCAAATGAGTGGATGAGTGACACATGTCAAGGTTTAGCTGTCAGTGTCACAGTACTTAAAGTGCGTAAAAATCGTGCAGAGAAATCCATTACTTCCAAAATAGTGAAATTAAAGTGTAATTAAAATATTATATTTTACATTTTGCTGTATTAATTTTATGAAAGTTTAAGGGGTTATATACAGTTAGAATTTTCAAAAAAATCGATTTTTTTATTTCATTTTCTTAATGTACATATATTTAAGAATACACACAGAAAATTTCATATCGTTCCGGTGAATATTTTCAAAGTTACAAGCAAATGAAAAATTTGAAAAAGCGTTTCAGAGTGCTTTTAAGTACAAGGTCCAAACTTTAAACGCGTTTTTCTCAAAATGGTGTTTTCAAAGTCGGTGACCAACATTACTCGAAAACGGCTAGACCGATTAGTCTTAAATTTTAACACGACCTTCTTAAATATATTTTTTAGTAATTAATCGTAGATTTTTTCTCTCCGATAAATATTTTTTTTTTATAAACAATTTAAGGCCGAATTTTCGGTGAAGAATCGATTTTTTTTTTGAGAAACCGCCATTTTGTCAAAAAATTTTATTTTGCTTATTCCTTCGATTAATTACTAGATTTACCATTATTTTAACGAAATCTGTTTGGTTTTTTAATTTCGGATGATCCAGTTCCGAGATATAGTGGTCACCGCAAAACGTCTTTTTTGAGAGGAGCTCCTGGAGATCAGCTGTAGCTCTTTTTCAAATAAATATTTTTACTAGTACTAAGTCTTAAAATACAGTTAAAAGATACCATAATATGTGTATAAATTTTTGGATCAATAAATTCAAAAGTTTTCTCAGAAAAAAATCTGGAAAATTCACTTTTTTTCGGCCGTCTAACTGTATATAACCCCTTAAAGAAATGTTTTAAAAATCTAAATATGAATTTGATACATTTGTGTATTTCATTTCATAAAATAAATAATAAAAAAATAAGTACTTGGAATCCAGGTGGATTATTGAGAGATCATTAGTGTGAATGAGAAGACCGTTGTTTTAATTGGCACCTTCATATTTTTATTTGTTTTTTTTTTCAATTCATTTTATTCGGAAGTAAATTCGCGTGAAGTGCGAAAAACTTAATTTTTCACCCAAAATTACTGAAGTACGCAAATAAATGTTTATTTTGTATTTTTATGATTTGAGTGTTGGCGTTGTTATTCGTCTGTCTGTGCACAGCGCAGCACGCGTACGCCATCGCTACCCACATGCGATGCCACGCCACACTTCACACGCTCAGCACCATACGGCGACAGCTTGGCATTTAGCTGATTTAACTTCAGGTGCGCCTAATCGCTTACTTACTGTTCAGGCTTGTGCGAGTATCAACTGACTGCGCCGCTGCTCGTTCACCCGCGTAACCTAACTTCCTCTTTAATTTCCATACAAATGTACAACCGTTTAAAGCCTGCACCTCATTGTTGTGAGTAGTTTTCGGCCAATTCTGCGGGCCACACCACGCGCCATTTGGCGGTAATAAAACATAGCAAGCAGCCGACTCATTTGGATATTCGCAAAGAACACGCGAAAACACTCGCGCGCACCACGTCGTACCGCCTGCGCCTTCACACGCTCCACTTGCCGCATGGAGATTTATGGCATGCATATTGGAATCACTTTGTAGCCGTTTACTTTATTTAGGCAATTCATTTTGTTTTTGTTTATTTCTTATTCTTCACGTTTTAGTTATTTGTACACACACACACTTGTGTTGTTGCTGTGAATGTTTGTTATTGCTGCTGCCAATAGCGCTGCCGTTTTCGCTTGCGGTGGCCACTCAATTATTTTAGCACGAAAATTTGTTAAAATTCGACATTTGTATTCATGTGCGTATGGATGTATGTGTGTATATAAGTAAACATGTACGCAACGGCAAACAAACCTTTGCTTTGTTGTTGTTCTAAGATTTTGCCTGTGTTTTGTTGTTGTAACTTGTCGCACATAATTCAAAGTCAGCGCCAGTGGCTGCTGTTGTCGCTGTCTTTTGGGGCGCTCTGATTTATTTTCCCTGCTCGGAATCGCCAAATATCCGCACCGTCTGCATGCCTCACTTCCCCTTCATATTTGAATTGTTGGAAAATCATTTAAGTTTCATGTCATGATTAATTCTAATAAAGTTGCCTACGCTACGCTGTCGCACGGTAACGGCACCATTCACCGGCATGTCGGCAGCGCTTTTCTATTGTGGCCAAATTTGCGGTGTTTTGTGGTTGCCACTTTGTATGCACAAATTCACTCACTTCGTGTGGACTTGTGTACTACTTGAGACGCGACAATCAAGACACCAGTTGAATGTGAATGTGTCGTAATTTGACGGATTAATAATGATTTGTGCCTTAATTGCTTTTGAGTTTATTTTGACACATTTTGCGGCAACAAAGCGGACGGTGTGTAGTTTTCACATATTTTTTTTTTATTTTATTTGTCTCGCCGTCTAGTTAAAGATTCTTGTGTGTTTCCTTTGGGTGCGGTCGTTTTATGCTATTTTAAATTTAGTGCGCATAAAAGATTTAATGTTTCAGTCAAATAAATTGGCATTAGTGAGGCATACAAGAAAATTAAAAAAAAAGCAAAAATAAAAACAAGTAAGGAAGGGCTAAGTTCGGGTGTAACCGAACATTTTATACTCTCGCAATTTATTTATTTAACTTAATTAATATTATATAATACACAATTTGACCCACATATTTGTCATATATATTGTATAAAGTCCATTGAAAGTTGGAAACCATAATATTAGGTTAGAAGCACCGAGGTCCTTGTGTTCGATATAAGGGGCCTTGAAAACCTATGGTCCGATTTCGGCGATTTTTAGAATGGGGATGCCACACTATTAACATAGTATTTGTGCAAAGTTCTGCACCGATATATTCACCAGTGCTTACTTTATATATTGTAAAGTAAACGATACAGATCATCTTCAAAGTTCTGGTATATAGGAAGTAGGCGTGGTTGTGAAGTGATTTGGCCTATTTTCACAATATATCATTGGGATGTAAAGAAACTATTACAAACCAAGTTTCATTGAAATCGGTCGAGTAGTTCCTGAGATATGGTTTTTGACCCATAAGTAGGCGAAGCCACGCTCATTTTCAATTTTGTAAAAAAATCTGAGTCCATCTGCCATTTCTTATGTGAAATTTAGTGTTTCTGACGTTTTTTGCTAGTGAGTTAACCCACTAGTTACCGTAGTAATTTTCAACCTAAACTTTGTATGGGAGGTGGGCGTGGTTATTATCCGATTTCAACTATTTTCATGGTGTGTGGTGGGGTACGTAAGAGAATCGACTGTAGAAAGTTTGGTTTATATAGCTTCATTGGTTTGCGAGATATATAAAGGGTGATTTTTTAAGAGCTTGATAACTTTTTTTAAAAAAAAAACGCATAAATCTCATCGGTTCTTTATTTGAAACGTTAGATTGGTTCATGACATTTACTTTTTGAAGATAATTTCATTTAAATGTTGACCGCGGCTGCGTCTTAGGTGGTCCATTCGGAAAGTCCAATTTTGGGCAACTTTTTCGAGCATTTCGGCCGGAATAGCCCGAATTTCTTCGGAAATGTTGTCTTCCAAAGCTGGAATAGTTGCTGGCTTATTTCTGTAGACTTTAGACTTGACGTAGCCCCACAAAAAATAGTCTAAAGGCGTTAAATCGCATGATCTTGGTGGCCAACTTACGGGTCCATTTCTTGAGATGAATTGTTCTCCGAAGTTTTCCCTCAAAATGGCCATAGAATCGCGAGCTATGTGGCATGTAGCGCCATCTTGTTGAAACCACATGTCAACCAAGTTCAGTTCTTCCATTTTTGGCAACAAAAAGTTTGTTAGCATCGAACGATAGCGATCGCCATTCACCGTAACGTTGCGTCCAACAGCATCTTTGAAAAAATACGGTCCAATGATTCCACCAGCGTACAAACCACACCAAACAGTGCATTTTTCGGGATGCATGGGCAGTTCTTGAACGGCTTCTGGTTGCTCTTCACCCCAAATGCGGCAATTTTGCTTATTTACGTAGCCATTCAACCAGAAATGAGCCTCATCGCTGAACAAAATTTGTCGATTTGTCGATTTTTCGATTTGTCGAACCGAACACTGATTTTGGTAATAAAATTCAATGATTTGCAAGCGTTGCTCGTTAGTAAGTCTATTCATGATGAAATGTCAAAGCATACTGAGCATCTTTCTCTTTGACACCATGTCTGAAATCCCACGTGATCTGTCAAATACTAATGCATGAAAATCCTAACCTCAAAAAAATCACCCGTTACAAATAACCGATTTGGGGGCGGGGCCACGCCCACTTCCTCAAAAAAATTACATCTAAATATGCCCCTTCCTAGTGCGATCCTTTATTCCAAATTTTACTATTATAACTTTATTTATGGCTTAGTTATGACACTTTATGTTTGTTTGCAGTGGACAGATTTTGCCCATTTTCGAAAGCAACCCTCTCATGGTCCCAAGGAACATGTGTTCCAATTTTCATTAAGATATCTCAATTTTTACTCAAGTTATCGCTTGCAATTAAGTCCACCGTCAACAAACTGATTGGACCTTATCAGTGTGGCTTTAGACCTGGAAAATCGACAACTGACCAGATATTCACCATGCGCCAAATCTTGGAGAAGACCCGTGAAAAGAGGATCGACACACACCACCTTTTTGTCGATTTTAAAGCTGTTTTCGACAGCACGAAGAGGAGCTGCCTTTATGCCGCGATGTCTGAATTTGGTATCCCCGCAAAACTAATACGGCTGTGTAAGTTGACGTTGACCAACACCAAAAGCACCGTCATGATTGGGAAGGACCTCTCCGAGCCGTTCGATACCAAACGAGGTTTCAGGCAAGGTGACTGACTATCGTGCGACTTCTTTAACTTGATGTTGGAAAAAATAATACGAGCTGCAGAGCTAAATGGAGAAGGTACAATCTTCTACAAGAGTGTACAGCTGCTGGCGTACGCCGATGATATTGATATCATCGGAAGCAACAACCGCCCCGTTTGTTCTGCTTTTTCCCGCATGGATAAGGAGGCGAAGCGAATGGGTCTGGAGGTGAATGAGGTCAATACGAAATATCTCCTGTCATCAAGCAATCTGTCGGCGCACTCGCGTCTTAGCTCCCACGTCACTGTTGACAGTCATAACTTCGAAGTTGTAGATAATTTCGTATACCTGGAAACCAGTATCAACAACACCAACAATGTCAGCCTCGAAATCCAGCGCAGAATCACTCTTGCCAACAGGTGCTACTTTGGACTGAGTAGGCAATTGAACAGTAAAGTCCTCTCTCGACGAACCAAAATCAAACTCTACAAGTCGCTTATCATTCCCGTCCTGCTTTATGGTGCAGAAGCTTGGACGATGTCAACATCAGGTGAGACGACACTAGGAGTTTTCGAGAGGAAAATTTTGCGCAAGATTTATGGTCCTCAGAATATTGGCAACGGCGAATACTGCAGACGATGGAACGATGAGCTATACGAGTTATACGACGACATTGACATGGTTCAGCGAATAAAAAGACAGCGGCTACGCTGGCTAGGTCATGTTGTCTGAATGGACGAAAACACTCCAGCTCTGAAAGTGTTCGATGCAGGACCCGCCGGAGGAAGCCGAGGAAGGGGAAGGCCTCCACTCCTTTGGAGAGACCAGGTGGAGGGCGACCTGGTTACACTACCAACTGGCGCCAAACTGTGAAGGAAGGATCTGGCAACACGTCAAACTGTGAAGTTTAATTTTTTCTCGGTTCTTGAATTTGTGCTTAAATTTATTAATATAATTAAAGAAAGTTTACTTTTAATAAGTGTAATCTAAAGCTAAGTATTTGTGCTAATTTGCTTTTGTGTTATATTTAAATTTTAATTGTATTTTAACTATTTTCTTAAATTCTGGTGCCGAGTCTTTTAAATCATTTGTTGTTGTTATCAATTATCAATTTTATTTCCTACTTTGCAATTGTTTGTGCGATTGCATATTGTTTTTGTTTTAATTTGCTCTTTTTCTTTTGATTCGTCTTTTTTTCTTTCATTTTTGCTCACAGCTGTTTGCGTGTTATTTTTAAGTGGCTCAGTGCTTCTCAAACTGCTCACTATTATATTGGTTGTGATCTCGGCTAATTCAGTATAACTATTATTGTTTTTCTATTTACTATTATATCATATTTTAATTTTTATTATTATTTACTATTCTGTTTTTTCCTTCAATTTAATTTTTTTTTTTTTCATAATGACTTGCAATTTTCCGAATTGTACTATTAAAGGCGATTCTGATCGTTTTGTTTCTTGTTGGCTTTGTGACGGGCTTGCCCATCTTAAATGTGCTGGATTGACAGGTAGAATCTTAGATTCTATTCTCGATGGAAAGGGTCTGCGCTGGTCGTGCTTAAAGTGTAGACCGACAGATATTGAATTATTTAAAGTTTTTAAACAGGCGCGCAATAATTTTAAAGAAATCGGTCGAGAACTTCAAAACCTTACAGAAAAATTTAAGCATTATGAAGTGTTGTTTCAATCATTTAAATGCCTAAATGATCAAGATGATAATGCTAAGCCTTCATCAAAACGTAAACGTCCGTCTAATGAGGAACCTGCCACTTTGTCCGTGAAAAGTATGTCACCGGTGAAATTAGACCTTATTAATCTCTCATCTCCTTGCCCTCAAGGAGAGAAGCCTTCCTCTTCAAAAGTGCTTAATCCTCCGAAAACAATTAACGATAACCTTAAGCGGAAAACTATTCAGGATCCGCCTCCTATTAACTCTGAGTTTGTGGCAAAAAATTTGGTAGTAATACCTCAACGAAAATCTATTTTCGTTTCGAGATTCGCTTCGGATACCACAATCGAAGATATAAAGTTTTACATCTCGTCGAAATTAAAAATTAACGATATTGATATTGATGTGAGAAAATTTAACTTTAAATACGAAAGAAACATATCTTCTTTCAAGATTGGCGTTTCAGCTGTTAATTTTCAATTGCTACTTGATGAATCATTTTGGCCACCTGGTGCTTTCGTGCGCGAATTCGAGCAAAAGCAACAAAAACAAACTGTAATTGCTCATATTCCAAAAAATGCCGCGGATTCAAAAAACTAATTATAAAAAATTCATTACAAATTCACTATCAAAATGTAAGGGGTTTAAATACAAAATTAAAAGAATTGTATTTGAACAGCACTAATTGTAATTTTAAAGTCATCGCTTTTACTGAAACTTGACTTAAACCTCATATCTTTGATAACGAAATATTAAATAGTGAATTTCAAATCTTTAGATGCGATCGACTGAACAGAGTCGGGGGGGGTGTATTATTTGCTGTGCATTCTTCAATTCCATCTGAAGAAGTAGAAGTTCCTCATGCGGACTTTATTGAATTTAAGTGCATACGAATTTGTATTAATAAATGTTCTATTTATCTAACTTTATCTTATATTCCGCCTCAATCGGACGTATCTGTATATACGCAGCATGTTTCTTTAATAAATAATGTTTTTTCAATTGCTAAGAATACTGATTACATAATTGTTCTAGGCGATTTCAATTTACCGTGTGTATCTTGGAAATCTGTTGACGATTGCATTACCCCTTTTTGCACTCGTTTAAGCTTTAATGAGTTTTTGGAAGAAATGTCTGGGATGGGTCTTAACCAAATTAACTTAATACCGAACAAGTTTGGTAAATTCTTAGATTTGGTCTATGTTGATAATACTTCAACAGTTTCTGTGGTCCGATCTGATCCTTTAGTTTTGCCAGAGGACTCTTATCACCCTGCCTTGGAAATTAATATCGAAATCATAGACGAATTACTTGTATGCAACAAACAGGACCTTTGTTCTCGGTTCAACTTTGCGAAAGCTAACTTCAAAAAGATTAATTGTGAACTTTCTAAATTGACTTGGCCTGATTATAGTGGTAATATTGAATTAAATGTATCACATTTTAATGAAACAATTTTTAATATTTTTGAAAGATTTGTTCCGAAATGTTTTATTATCAAAAGAAAAAGTTCAAATTTGTGGTATTCGAATGAGCTATGTAAATTAAAAAATAAAAAAGCTCGTGCTTTTAAACTTTATAAAAGAACTGGAGCTCTTGTTGACTATTTAAAATATTCTAAATTGCGTCGTCAGTTTGAGGAACTTAACAAAAAATGTTATAAAAACTACATAATCAAAGTAAAAAATAATATTATTCGTAATCCGAAATTGTTTTATGGTTTCGTTAACTCCAAACGCAGGATTTCAAATTTTCCGTCCGCGATGAAATATAAATCAACAATGTCATGTGACAATTATATTATTTCTAATATGTTTGCAGAATTCTTCAAATCCAATTATTGTTCAAACTACCCTATGAATGTGCCATATCATCAAGTGTTATGTCCGAGTACTGTAATTAATACACCAATTATTTCTGAAACAGATGTCTTAAATTATTTAGTTACGTTAAAAGATTCGTTTAAATATGGCCCTGATATGATTCCCTCAAGCTTTCTTAAAAATTGCGCAAAATATATCTATCTGCCCTTAACTAAGCTTTTTAACCTATCTCTTAAACAAGGTATTTTTCCGTCAATGTGGAAAAACTCTTTTATATTACCTTTGCATAAAAGTGGAGTTAGATCATCTGTTGAGAACTATAGGGGGATAGCTAAAATGTCAGCTATACCCAAACTTTTTGAAGCTATTGTCACTGACCAAATAACTTTCTTAATCTCTCCTTTAATTTCATTCTCTCAGCATGGATTTTGTAAAGGGAAATCTACAGTAACTAACTTGCTTGAATTTGTAAACCATGTGTCAATGGGTTTTAGGGATAATAAGAATACTGATGTTATATATACAGACTTTAGTAAAGCATTCGATAGAGTAAACCACTCAATTCTTTTGCAAAAACTGAATCTTCTTGGTTTTCAACCAAGACTTCTTGAATGGGTATCCTCATATCTTACTAACAGAAAACAACAAGTTTTATTTAATAATATTTTATCCGATTCAATTAGTGTCACTTCAGGGGTTCCACAGGGTAGTCATCTCGGCCCGATTCTGTTCTTGTTGTTCATCAATGATATACCTTCAGTAATTAAGTTTTCAGAAATTTTATTATATGCGGATGATGTAAAACTTTTTAAATCATATACTTCTCATAACGAAAGGACTGAGTTGCAATCGGATTTAAATAATTTAGTTGCGTGGTGTCACAAAAATGATATGCCACTGAATCTTAAAAAATGTAAAACGATGTGCTTTTCCCGTAGAACTGTTGATCTTTCCCCCTATGTAATAAATAACTTCAGTTTAGAGCAAGTTTTTAGCTTTGTTGATTTAGGAGTTAATATGGACCCTAAACTAAATTTTAATTCTCATGTAAATTCAATTGTCTTAAAAGCTAAAGGTGCTCTTAGCTTTGTTAAACGTTGGTCTAAAGAATTTAGTGATCCGTATATTACTAAAATTCTTTTTACAACATTGGTAAGGCCTATATTGGAGTATGGTTCTGTGGTATGGAATCCTAGCTATCAATCCCATTCTGATAAGCTTGAGTCCGTTCAAAAACAATTTTTACTTTTTGCTTTAGGCCACTTACATTGGGATTCAAGATTGAATCTTCCCCCGTATACTAGTCGTTTAAATCTTATAAATCTTCCCACACTCACTAGTCGCAGAGAAATGCTAGGTATAATTTTTCTAGTAAAACTTCTGAATGGTTTAGTTTGTAGTTCATTCCTTTTGTCTGATATTAAGTTTAATGTCCCATTGCGTTCATCCAGGCAGTTTAGACCATTATTTCTAAAATCTTCTAGAACAAATTTTGAGTTAAATGAACCATTCTGCCGAATATGTCATGATTTTAATTCGCATTCCAGCACATTTGATCCATCTGACTCAATATTTAGCATCAAAAAAACTATTTTGTCTTCTCTTAATAAATAATATTCAGAAATTTTTAACTTTTTGTTTTTATAAATTTTTAAATCTCAGCTGTTGAAATGTTTCTTTCTGTAGCTGAGCAGTATGAGAACCGGACGCTTAAAAATCTCTTGCCTTTCTAGACTCGGCAAATTCCGCTCGTATGCGGACTGCGCCCCACGCGTCGGTTGGGCGGGAGGAGGGTAATCGTTTGGGTTAATAATAATAATAATAAAAGAGAGGAGTGACGCGCTCTCATCGATTCGGCTATAACTGGCTAAACGGTTGAACGCCAATGACATACATACATATCGCTTGCACGGACGGACAGACATCCGGATTTCAACTCCACTCGTCATCCTGATCATTTATTTATATATATAACCCCATATCTAACTCTTTTATTTCTTGGTGACACAAACAACCGTTATGTGAACTATAATACTCTATGCAACATGTTGCGAGAGTATAAAAACAAAGGTAAATCGTGTGGACCCCCAACTTGCGTATTTTGGATTGGCATGATTCTTAAATCAATTAAAATGCTAATTGCTGAGGCAACCTGTGGGGAAATTCAAAAACCTAAGGACAGAAGAACTTCGAGTATTAAAGTCATACGAGTGGTAGATTGTGGTATTTGGTCCTTTGACCAACTAAATATTTTCCTATTGGGTATTTGATATTTTATATGTATTCTTTTGCATATTTTGATATATTTTGTTCATTAAGAATAATTAACCAAATGACACTGATTGACTTTATTTGATTTTATTTACAGTTTGGAATTGTATTTCGAGTGGTCTTTGAAAGAAACATTTTGAAAGCACGAATATTTGTTGTTGAATTTAAGACATACATACATATGGGCGTGAGGAAAGCAGATGTTCTAAAAAATCGTAAGTAGTTTTTTATGTAAACATATTTCAAAGAAAACAAAACCAAAAATATTACACTTAATTCAGTCTAACTAAAATTGTCAAATATTGCATATTAAATATGAAAAGTACTTTGTGGTAAAGGCAACAAAAATGTAAGAGTGAGAGATCATTTAGAATTTTGTGCTTCATCGATTCTTAAGTATAATTTTTGAATGAAATATTCAGAAAATATTGAACTCAAATCGCGGTGAATTATGACACTGTACAACACTCGGCTGGGTATTGAACCAAACTTATTTTTTCCGGGAGGTTGAGTCGCAACTAAAAAACGTGTATTCTCCGATTTTCGAAATTAGCCTCAAAAATCGAAATATTTGCATTTGAATTTTCTTCATAAATCGTTAAGAAAGTAATTTTATGTATCACTTAAATATCATGTCAATTGGCAAGATTTAAGATATTTCAATAAAAATAATTATATTATTTTCCTTTTCTATTACGACTTCGAAATCCTTTAATGCTTTTTCCGCAATCATACCCACTGTGCATACAGCACAACAACATTATTTTCTTTTTGCATTTGTTGTTACAAATATTCGAGACAATCTAAATTGCTGATGACAGTATAATAACTTGCAACACTACCCACATACTCGCCCATGCACTGCTTGCAACTGAGTGCAATGCATTGCCAACTATTTGCATAATTAATATGGACACTCCGGTTAATGCATGAACTTACATATATGTATGTATGTAAATTAGAAGTGAAAGGATGAGTTGAAGTGTTAAAAGTTGTAGAGAATTCCAAAAGCACTTAAAGTGGCATAAATTAAAAATTCTCACTTGATTAACAACATACCACAGAGCAGTAAAGATATGTGTGATAGAATTTCAGTGGCAAATTGTGATTTCTTTTGTTGTAGGTTGGTTTAGAAATAATTTACGGCTTTAAAAGCTGGTGTAATGTGTTTGGAAGTGTGTTGGGGTATACTGCAACATTTGATTTTAATTGCTTATTGAAATTGTAATCTAAGATGTTGAGGCGTGAATCGTTGAGATAAACGTTTAATTGCAGTAAGATGCTCAGTGTATCTAGTTCAAATATGCTTCCTAAGCGCGTGGCACACAGCACAGCACACAGCATCTCTACAAACAAAAGAACGCTTACAAATACAAATGCGTGTTTTTACAAATTCTATAATGATTTCCAACGGCCCACTGTGACCGCTTGCAAAGTCATTGCGCAATTGAGAAAGTTAATGAAATGTATGCTGTGAACGTTAATATCCCTTCTTCTCGCTCTACGCTAAACGAGTCAGGACAAACGCAGACACATCCCACGGCTTCCTGTGCCACGCACACCACATTCAAATGCAGTAAGCTTCTTTATTTGAGTTATAAAATATACCAACTTACTTGAATATTTGTTTGCGTCTGTGCCGATGTTATCAATGAGCCAGAGCCAGAAAGGAGACCCCGCCGACGATTGAGATAAGCATTGGTTGCTGGGAAATGTTGCAAATGACACGAATGACCATTTTCTGCTTAATGCTAATAATGTCTAAAGAAGGACAACTACTGCCCAGTCAACTTAAAATTATAATACAGTGTGGTTCAAGAGCGTATTTATATTTGAATGGACAGCTGGTTCGTGCTTACTTCAAAAGTTTATTTGGATCTAATCTGCAGTTATAATACTATACAAATATCATTTTATATATTTATTAAAAGAAGGGAATTCTAATAATAATCCTTGGCAATCAGCTAGTGCTCTAAACTGACTATGTGTCAGTCAAGTGTCTTCAGTATAGTCTCTCGTTTGAATTTTGAGGTAGCTATGAATGCAATTTTTTTGTTGACTGTGTTCAAAAGTTGCTTCTTAAGGCATTATCACCTTTGCAACCTACACACTAAACGTAATTGAATTGAAATTGTGAAATGCAAAGAATAAACTGAATGCAAATATAAGAAGAAAAGAAAAATGAGATAAAAAGTTAAAAGCGGTAAATTGTCGAGTAATCTTCGAAGGAATAAAACGTGTAATGGTATTGTTCACTAGCGCAAGCTTTCCAACAGCGGTCGTTCAAAAGTTAAGTTCGACGTCAGGCCGAGGCTGTCGTTGGCAAGTGATTAAAAGTAGTTTGTTAATCTCTTATGTCGATTGTAATCTGTGGAAATACTTTGTATGCAGTTGGCGTTTGCAAAGCGTATTTATTAGCTGCCTGTTTTGACACCTCGGCAATAATTAAAAGTGGTCACTTTTTTGCTTTGCTCTAATTGACAATTACAGGTGTTATCGGCAATCTAATTTAAAGCGAAGCTGTCATTCTATTTGCTGTCACTGAAAATAAATATGCTTCACTGTTTGCGCCAACGGCGTACGTGAACAGTTTTACAACGTCTTGAATTTAGCATGAACTTATTTCGATTCGGCACAAAATGTTAAATTTGTTTTCTTGCTTCGTGGCATTTGAACATTCGTATTTTGGTGTATGTAATGTAGTTTATGGAGAGTTATTAACATATTCTCAGCTCAGTTGCTTCAAAATCTCTCATCTTTTAGCAAAGCTCAATTTAAGAGCTCGAAAAAAGAAATAAGGAAGTTTGGACAATCACTAGTATGTGGGGTCTTTGGGGTAATATGTCTACAAAATGGTCAAAAACTCCAATAACTTGGCACCAAATTGGGCAGATGAGCACAATGAAAAGAAAGAGAAAAGGATTATTTCAAAATAAAATATTTTTATTTTGTTAATTCGGCTAAGTGTTTTTTGAGTTGAGGAGAATACAAACATTTTTATACTCTCGCAACAAATGTTGCTAAAGAGAGTATTATAGTTTTGTTCACATAACGGTAACACCCAAAACTAAACGAGTTAGATATAGGGTTATATATACCAAAGTGATCAGGGTGAAGAGTGGAGTTCAAATCCGAATGTCTATCTGTCCGTCCGTCTGTGCAAGCTGTAACTTGAGTAAAAATTAAGATATCTTGATGAAATTTGGCACCATAGATTGCTTTCGAAAATGAGCAAAATCGGACCACTGCCACGCCCACAAAATGGCGAAAACCGAAAATACATAAAGTGCCATAACTAAGCCATAAATAAAGCTATGGAAATAAAATTTGATATGAAGGATCACACTACGAAGGGCCATATTTGGATGTAATTTTTTGGGGAAGTGGGCGTGGCCCCGCTCCCTACTAAGTTTTTTGTACATATCTCGCAAACCAATAGAGCGAGATATAAACCAAACTTTCTGCAGTCGTTTTTTTAGCCACGTTTTTTTTAGTTTTTCATAACCACGCTCACCTCCCATACAAAGGTTAGGTTGAAAATTACTAAAAGGGTTAACTCACTAACGAAAAACGTCAAAAACACTAAATTTCACATAAGAAATGGCAAATGGAAGCTGCACTCAGATTTTTTTACAAAATGGAAAATGGGCGTAGCGTCGCCCACTTATGGGTCAAAAACCATATCTCAGGAACTACTCGACCGATTTCAATGAAACTTGGTTTGTAATAGTTTCCTTACATCCCAATGATATGTTGTGAAAATAGGCCAAATCGCTTCACAACCACGCCTACTTCCTATATACCACAACTTTGTAGACGATCTGAATCGTTTACTTTACAATATATAAAGTAAGCACTAGTGAAGATATCGGTGCAGAACTTTGCACAAATACGATGTTAATAGTGTGGCAGCCCCATTCTAAAAATCGTCGTAATCGGACCATAGGTTTTTAACCTAATATTAGGGTGCTTCTAACCTAATATTAGGGTGTCCAACTTTCAATGGACTTTATACAATATATATGACGAATATGTGGGTCAAATTGTGTATGATATAAAATAAATAAAGTTAAATAAATAAATTGCGAGAGTATAAAATGTTCGGTTACACCCGAACTTAGCCCTTCCTTATTTGTTTGAGCACGTTTTATGCCACCACAATATAAACAATTATATAACAGCAGTATTCCATCTACGCTGTGAACTTTGTCAACTTCAACTTATACGTCACACAACAACAAATTAGACTACAAACGAAAAATATGCGTTAATTATTTATTTTTTGTACTATATAAAGTCCATATCTATATTTATTTTAACCTTGACGAAAAAAAGCGTTGTGAAAATTTCTTCACAAGTATTGCAAGGACGACGCTACTTACACACATTTATTTAATTCGCGCTCTCGCTATTGCTAGCACTGCTTTATGCCTGTAAATAGTCGTGGGTGCCCAAACTATTGATTAACAACAATTTAGTTCAAGTTTGACGCACGCAAAACCATGAACTTCTGTGACCTTTGGCGGTGTGTTGGTTTTCCTGTTTTTTGTTTTTGTATTCGCAGACTATTAGGAAATAGTTGCTGCCGCGTGCATCGATTATCCGCACACATACTATGTTTATATAAATATTTAGATGACCTTAAACTGGAAAATAGCAGAAAAAAAATGGTTTTCACTCTGTAATTAAATAGAAAATTAATGTTTTTAATTATATGAGGACTGAAGTTGTAATGCTCTACTTTAAACTTTTCCCAGATTACAGATGAAGCTTTGACAGCTCCATGATAATTGAACTATTTTTCGAGTGAGTTTTCTAATGTCTTTTTCTTCTTCATTTATTTTCAATGGTCATTATTAGATTTAATGTCTTGTGCTACACCAAATGACACCAAAGTGAGAAAAAAATTAGAGTGCCCTTAGTAACAATCGAACGACGCCTTCTAAAACTTGAGCAGTTGTCTGGCCATAAAGAAAATATAAAATAGTGAGAACTTCGGATCACAAAGAGCAAATACAAACACACAGAGCAAACAACTGAAAATGACAGTCGCCACAAATCACGAACATCGATAAATTTTTATAGAATTCCTGCAAATCTAACAACGCATTCGTAAGCGAACTACTAAGGTGCGTGCCTCTTCATATTTATACATACATAAGTACTCACCGTCGAAAGCTGTGGCTACAATCAGCGAAGTAGACAGGCATATACTGATGCAAGCAAAAAGGATATGTAGTTTTGGCTCATGAAAAAAAAACTGTATAGAAAAAACTTATGAATGAAATCAGGAAATATTCGAAGATTTAGACGTTTTTTTTTGGTAAAGCCATTGCCGACCATCTCCAGAAATGACAACTTGCCTTCGTGGTCAGAAAGAAGTGGTCGGAGTATAGGCGGCGGTGACGCGACGCGTCTACACTATCAATATACAAACATACAATGAAGGCACATACATATGTATGCTAGACATGTCTGTTCACCATTCTGTCGTTCAGATCTTCCAGCCTTTGCAAACTCGAATTTGCGGTTAGTTCGCCAAATCTGGTTTCGCTCGTTATTTGTTGATGCTGTTTTCTATACTACATTCAGGTTTCAGTACATATATACAAACATACATAAGTATATAATATATTATCGGCTGCCTTTCGTTCGCATGCGCACCTATGCCTCTTGCCAGCACTGCTTTATACAGGCTCCAGTCTGGATTTGGATTTTTATTTTTATTTTTTTTTTTGTAGCCAATTTTTTCTTCTACAATTCCTTTCATTTTACTTTTTTACTAAACTACTTCCGAACATGTAAGGAAAAATGGAATAAAAACATTTTACTGAGCACAATTTTATTTTCTGCTCTTAGAGTTGCTTCAAACTTGTTTTCCACGCTCTCGGTGCACATTTGTACGAAAAGTCCTTGCGGAACTATAAAGAACTGAAAACTCGTTTTTGACTCGAGTGTGTCTGGTTGTATTTAGTTTGTTTTTTTGCAAGTGCTCAATTGAAATTCGCTTCTTGCGTCAAGCATATTAAGGATATGCAGAACACATTGAGCGCATTTGCATATTAAATCCATCAGCTTTTTTGTCATTCTACATATCTACCAATTTCTTTTATGAAGTTCTTCCGTTTTTTTCAAGTTCTTTTTAACTTTTTTTCCGATCTACTTGGAGCCTATGCCTTATTTAATTACTAATTGACTTAATAAATGTAGTTCGAATTCATTGAAAGTTTCATGTTGACTCTGAGTTCTAGACAATTGAACCATCAATTGGAAGAAGGGAATAAAAGTCAGGTTGAAAAAAGAAATAAAAAGGTAAAACGCCATTGTAATATTAGCGGCCAAAAAAATGTAAGTTGGAAGAAGGGAATAAATCTTGGATTTATTTCTTTCTTCCAACTAAAAACCTTTTGTCATACAATTAAAGGTCATTTTAATTTGACATTTTTATTCACTTAAACCGTTAGTAATAACTGAATTTGATTGGCTGGTTAGCCGGCTGCTTAGATCATCGCGTTTTTGTTTTGTTTACCAGTTATTTAGTTGACACTTGACCTTGAATACAAACGTTTGTGGTGCGCGTTGTTGTGATTATTTAAAACTGAGAACCAATCATCTGATGATGAGATTATATATATATATATATTTGGCGTAGGAACCGCTTTAAGCGATTATAGCCGAATCCACCAGAGCGCGCCACTCATTCCTCCTTTTTGCTTTTTGGCGCCAACTGGAAACACCAAGTGAAGCCAGGTCACTTTGCAATTGGTCTTTCCACCGGAGTGGAGGTCGTCCTCTTCCGCGGCTTCCTCCAGCGGGTACTGCATCGAATACTTTCAGAGCTGGAGTGTTTTCTTCCATCCGTACAACATGACCTAGCCAGCGTAGCCGCTGTCTTTTTATTCGCTGAACTATGTCAATGTCGTCGTATAAATCGTACAGCTCATCGTTCCATCGTCTGCGGTATTCGCCGTTGTCAATGTTTAGAGGACCATAAATCTTGCGCTAAACCTTTCTCTCGAAAACCCCAAGAGTCGCCTCATCGGATGTTGTCATCGTCCACGCTTCAGCGCCATACATCAGGACGGGAATAATGAGCGACTTATAGAGTTTGATTTTGGTTCGTCGAGAGAGGACTTTACTTTTCAATTGCCTACTCAGTCCAAAGTAGCACCTGTTGGCAAGAGTGATTCTGCGTTGGATTTCAAGGCTGACATTGTTCGTGTTGTTGATGCTGGTTCCCAGATAAACGAAATTATCTACAACTTCAAAGTTATGACTGTCAACAGTGGCGTGGGAGCCAAGACGCGAGTGCGCTGACTGTTTGTTTGATGACAGGAGATATTTCGTCTTGTCCTCATTCACCACCAGACCCATACGGCACGATCACCCTGTCTGAAGCCTCGTTTGGTATCGAACGGCTCGGAGAGGTCCTTCCCGATCCTGACGGAGCTTTTGGTGTTGCTCAACGTCAGCTTACATGCTGATGAGATGATGAGATTAACATTCCAATAAAGAAGAAAAGACGGGTACGTAATTTTCACCTTTATAAAAGGAAAATACAAAAAACACACCGTCAATTGGGTCAATCGTATACAAGCACAAGCTCAGTACAACAACTTGATTTCAGAAGCTAAAAGTAAGGGATTTTTGGTTGAAGCCATTAGTAAAGAGAACATATTGAATTTTAAAACAACATGGCAGCCGTTCTACAAGAAAACCTGCAAGTCAATAGATAAAAGTACAACTTTTAAAATATTAAAATATAAACATTTTGAGTACAATAGTGGTAATAAAGGTTACTTAACCTGTTCCAAATTCATTGACGGATTTGTAAAGACATCTTTTTTGCTCCGAAAATCAAGACTATTCCTAAAATTCCTGACGAAAAAGCATACCGGTCAAAACTACCCATAAACGAAAAAAATATGAATGATGTGCGAAAAATCATACCATATATTCCTGAAGAGTATAAGACGTTTTATGATTTGATTTTGACTTGGCCTACAACCACATTGGATGGTGCTGATATAGATGAGGATTAATACAATATCTTTTCTATGTTATTAATATAATAAATGCTAATATTCTTTAATATTTGTGTCTTATTGGAAAGGGAATAATTCCAAGAATTTCAAACTACCCTAACTTTTGATTTTCCTTACATAAAATATTTTTTTTACAGCATATTATCGGCAACAATGTTTACTACATTTCATTTTAAGATATCATGGGTATTTGATCTATACGTTGTGAGTAAATCAGCGTTTTCGAATTATCTCAGTTCGAACTTTTTGTAATAATTCCCTTTTTCCAATTGGTGGTTCAATTATTGAAATCGATTCTGCCGTGATTTTTTATCAAAAATTTTAAAGCAATGTAGTGTATTTTATTATACCACGTAAAGAAGACTTCAAGAAACATTCACTCCTGTACAAAAAAGAACGACTGAATCTTTTATATTTTCATTACTACAATAAAATGACAATAATTCTCTAGACAAATTGCTAGCTTGTCGCACTCAATAAATCATAACAAAAGACGCTCCTTTCCAACAAACAAATTTGCTGGAATACACAGTTATTTGTATAGAAAAGTGCAGGTTTTATGATTTAAGAACTCGCACAAACTTGGCAATTTTTTATATTCAATGTAATACTACGCTTGGCACATAACCTATAGTGGTAATAAGCAGGTCCTCTTAAGAAAACTAGTTGCATATCAGACCTTTCGAGTACTTTAAATAAAAGTTGGAAATGCGTAATAATTTGTTTCTGGTTGTAAAGATCCTACATGCTTTTCAATACCGTTAAGCAAGCACTTTTGCATCCTTCACGTGCTCAAAGAAACCAAATTGTATTACTGGGTACGACGGTTTTATGAAAGTGCATACTGCATTATATGAGCGCACATTTGTAATATTTCCTGTTTAATGTCGCATGCGTGTTTTTGTTAGTGTAAAAGGCGGGAAATGAATGTGAATTGCTTGACACTGCAACGCCTCCGCCATAACGCATGTCACCGTGCAGTAGAATGACTCTATAGTAAGTAGCAGCAGTAGCAACAACAACAATATCTGCAGCACTGTCGCCAGTATTGTAGTATATAAGTCGACAGTAACAACCGCAAGTAAAGGCTTGACAGCAGGAAACGACAATGAGGGAGGACACTCTTGGAAAGCATTTCCACACTTCAGATTGGCCCACAAAAGCAATGTTATGTAATAATAAAAGTAAAAGTTCGTGCTGGACCAAAATGAAATGAAATTTATAATATGCGAAGAGTGCTATATACAGTTGGTGTTCATTGAAATGGGAACGATGTGCTTAGTTGGTTATTACTCTCAATGTTAAAATTAGTTTTACTTTCGTCGTGATAGATATTGGTTGTTTACATATATACTGATCGGTTCTGATTGCGTAGACCCGACTATATTGGGAGCAGGATAATACTACTACTTCGAGCGAAGTGAATGAGGGTGTATAATTTTTGAAAGGACAAGTTTCAGTTCTATAAAGGATTGGTTGAAGCAAAAGCATGGCAAGTGTTGAGGCGTTTAGATATTCGTAGAACCTTACTGTTTATACATATGTCATTCCTCAGCAACTGTAGGTGCTCTTATATAAACACTTGCACACTTACGTTAACGTAATTTCATACTTGAATGAAGTGCCATGCGGCGTCGGGTTACATTTGAACGTTTATTCTATTGTGCAAGTACAATGCCGCTGGAGCTTTTGGCTTAAGCGCTCGTACGCTTGCCAATGTGAAAATATTTAATGAACAGCAACATTCCTCCACGGCCTTATGTACATTTGTATGTGTATGTAGATGGTATCAAGGTCACATGCCGACACTTAATATTCATGATAAAGGAGTGAACACAATTTGGCACAGAATTCATGAAATTGAAAGTGAAATGTAGAACGTGAGAGGCGAATAAAAAGCATACGCAAAAGTATTTTCAATGACGCCATTTCGGGTGTTATTAGCCCGACGTAAGTGTCAATGTCAATTGACGGAGATTTGCAATTTTTTTGAAATTGATTTAGTGATTTGAAAGGACTCAACGACGTACATAAAATGGGCTATTGCAATAAAGTTTTATTTATTGTGTTGTTTGTATGCGAAAAGCTACTAAAAGGCTTGAATTGCCTATAGCCCCTTCATCATCGTTTGGTTTTATGCCTTTATGGTGAATGGAGTAATTGATAGTTCGTACATGCTTTACGGTCACTAGGTGTGATTGGTTTTTTAGTTCTAAATACAAGTGCATAATGCCTGACGATGCTTTTTGAGCGTTTATTGCCACTCTTTTCAAGTTAATTTTCATTATTCCCGGTCATTACTGAACATACATATTTTGGGACGCAAAACGATATTATTTACCTTTTTATTTATTTTTTTTTTTCAATAATTCCATTACACCCTGATTTAAGAAAATTTACACAATCCATTAATTGAATTGATATATTTTCCAATATATCTTTGCAGTTTGAACAATACTATGAGAGCAACCCATACAAATTCTACTAGGTGTACTACTCACATTCGTTACACCGTTATTACTGGCTCAAGCTAATGAAATTTCAATAAAGCTGTCAGCATGACGTAGCACTGAGTGCCCGATAAATAACCGTAAAATTAAGTCAATTTGGATCGACTCCAAATATCCGCAATAGAAAATTGCCCGAATGAGACTGTGATAGTGGTAATAAAATAGACTTGAGACTGTAATTGCAACTAACAACAGCAACAAAATGCAGTCGGGACGTAAACAACAAATTGCAGTTATTGCCTCCATATCCCTGATATTTATGCTCAATTTGTTGCTGACGACAGCAGCGGCCAAAGAGAATATACCAACCACGAGTTTATACGCAAATGAGGATTTGCAAGATGAATATAAAACACAAGAACAACATAGCCAGCAAAATAGGAAACATCAGCACCATCAACAGCAGCAACATCATCGTCGACATGAGCTGCACGAACGCGAAAAGCGTGAAGGGCGACAGGTAGATCAGATGTATGATGGACCAGACAGAGCGCATCAACATCGCACACATCAACATCAGCACCAACAGCATGCGCAACATCATCATCAACGACAGCAGCACTCGCGTCAATCTCGTCAGCATCGCGGTCACACACAGAATCCCGCTGTTGGTGGATACGCTGCAAGTTATCTCAGCGGCAGCGGTAGTTATCCTGCATCATCGTCTGCATACTATAAACGCTACTCACGTGACTCGTCGGCATTTCCGGCACGTGAACGCAAGCCAAACATTATTTTAATACTCACCGATGACCAGGATGTCGAGTTGGGTTCATTGAATTTCATGCCACGCACTCTGCGTTGGTTACGAGATGGCGGCACTGAATTCCGTCACGCCTACACCACCACCCCAATGTGTTGTCCGGCGCGCTCATCGCTGCTGACTGGCATGTACGTGCACAATCACATGGTCTTCACCAATAATGACAATTGCTCGAGTCCACAATGGCAGGCCACGCACGAAACTCGCTCCTTCGCCACATATCTTTCGAATGCCGGCTATCGCACGGGCTATTTTGGCAAGTACCTGAACAAGTACAACGGATCGTACATACCGCCTGGTTGGCGAGAATGGGGTGGTCTCATTATGAACTCAAAATATTACAATTACAGCATCAATATGAACGGCCAGAAGATCAAGCACGGATTCGAGTACGCAAAGGTATGGTTGCATTATTATATAACTAATCAATTACTTTTAACTTCGACTGAGACTTTACTTAGTAGGCTATCGAATTTCTGTCGACTTCGAAAATTTTATATGATTTTATTCTTTATCGATCCTCACAGGACTATTATCCAGATTTGATAGCGAATGACTCAATCGCATTTTTGCGCTCATCAAAACAACAAAACCAAAGAAAACCTGTGATGTTGACAATGAGTTTTCCGGCACCGCATGGACCCGAAGATTCAGCGCCACAATATAGCCATCTCTTCTTCAATGTAACGACGCACCAGTGAGTTCACTTATCTTCGTTAAATGTTTTTATTTTTGAAAGTAATTCATTCTCTTTATATAAATAGCACACCATCCTATGACCACGCGCCCAATCCAGACAAACAGTGGATCCTGCGCGTTACTCAACCGATGGAACCAGTGCATAAACGTTTCACGAATCTATTGATGACAAAGCGACTGCAAACCTTACAAAGTGTGGATGTTGCTGTTGAACGTGTCTGCAATGAGCTTAAAGCTTTAGGCGAACTTGATAATACATACATTATCTACACATCCGACCATGGCTATCATTTGGGCCAGTTCGGATTGATAAAGGGTAAAAGTTTTCCATTTGAGTTTGATGTGCGTGTTCCCTTCCTCATACGTGGACCAGGTATACAGCCAGCCAGAGTGTAAGTACTAAATAATAAACTTGCGTTTAGTCATATACTAATCAAATGTGTACTCGTAGTGTGGACGAAATTGTGTTAAATGTCGATTTAGCGCCCACTTTCTTAGATATTGCTGGCGTTTCAACGCCACAGCACATGGATGGACGCAGCATTTTACCATTGCTATTCAGTCGACAACGTAGTGTACGTGAGCAGTGGCCAGATACGTTTTTAATTGAGAGTTCTGGGCGACGCGAGACACCCGAGCAAATCGCAGAAGCTCGTTTACGGCTGCAAGCCGATCGACAGAATATGAGACTCGCCAATAGCACATTTATAAACGAGTCACCATTCAATGAAAGTACAACAGCTAGTTCGTTACTAGACCTCATCAACTTGGAATCCCGTGAAGAGACCGAAATCGATGAAGACTTGGATTCGGAAGCCGAAAAAGGTAATTAGAAATACCATATTTTAGATTTTTTGTAAATTTTCGTTTATTGCACAGAAGGCAGAATGGGAACTGAAGTAGAAGATGATGCTGAGGATGATCTGGACACGAATACTGACGATGATGTTTCTTCGGGTGTTGTAGATGAAGATATCGAAGATGATGTAGATGAGGAAATAGCGCAGGAGGAAGGCTTGGAGCAGGAACAGCAAGATCAATTCGATAATAATCTACCAATGGCACCGTATATGACGAAAATGATGCGTTTGAATTCCGAATGCTCTGACCCGGCATTGTTGGAAAATTGTCGTCCAGGACAAAAGTGGAAATGTGTGAATGAGGATGGTCGGTGGCGTAAACACAAGTGTAAATTTCATGTGAGTTGCCTTCGATTTTACTTTATGGAAAAACTGCCCACATAATTTTTTGTTAATTTGGTTATCTAACAATTTTATAATTTATTTGAAATATTTTATTATTATGAACTGATTTTTCATAATTTAGTTGCAGCTTCAACATCATCTCGAAGAGGTATCTAAATTTTCAAAGAAGGACACTAAACGAAATTGTGCTTGCTTTACTCCAGAGGGCGTTGTTTATACGAAAATCAAAACGAATCGTAATCATTTCGAAGGCGATCGTATTCGAAAAAGGTAATTATCCTTTGGTACATCAAAAGTCAGATCCATTCCTGATATAAACTAACTGAATTAGTATCGTTTTCTTTCAAAAATGAACTGAATGGGACTGAATTTGGACTAGCTTGTTTATTAACGAAATTATATTTCCCAGTTGAAATTTTGAATGATATTATTTTATTTCTTATCTGTACACAGAACTCAAAATCAATCGCGGTTTTCGCGCCGTAATAAACGCTCATTAGATGAACACACCGATTTGAATGAAGTATTCCACACAGAGCTGCCATATGAGATGGAAGAATTACTCGATTTACAAGATACACTTTCGACTGTGGAGGAACATTTGACGAAGCCGAATCGTATTAAACGGGAGTTAATGTCTAGCTTCTTTGAAACAGGCTCTTCAACATCGGGCACAGCGAATGCAGCAGAAAGCGGTAAAGTAGGTCAGAATTCATCGAACGACGCAATCTCCAAAGTTATACAGGAAATACAAAATACTCTTGAAACGCTCGAATTGAAATTTATCACGCCGAATGACTCACATCAGCCCAATTCGACGACCACCATGTCGGCATCTGGCTTCGTGCGCAGTGGTAAGTTTCCCAAGGTGGGCGGTCGTGTTGGTACACGCTGTTACATTGAGTCGCAAACGGGAAAGGTGAACTGCTCCGACGTTATTTATGACGATGAAAAGACGTGGCGTAAGTCACGCAATCAAATTGATATGCTAATCAAAGTGCTCAAGGATAAAATAACGCATCTCAAGGATATTAAGAAGCAGATGCGCGAGAACAAACAGCAACAACAACAGAGCCAACAGCAACAATTGCATTACAATTCAGGAAGGTATTGGGATAGAGACTATGTGCCACGCACAAGTAGTGCTGGTAGTGTGAGCAGACATAGAGCAGAAGACCATGAGAATGACGAGGAGCTGCCTTACAATATTTCGGATTACTTGGGTCGAAGGCAGAAACCACGCCGCCGCAATGGTAGCGGTGTTGGTGGTGGTGGTGGTGGTGTTCACAATAACAATTTCTACCAACGTGGTGGCTTCAATCACCACAACTACAATCACCGTTCATACCAACGGCAACATTTGCCTGTAGGCAGTGGTCGACGACGCTTTGATAAACCGTTGGAGGGACGTGAATTCGATATGAATTATTTTACACAAGAACACATTGGTGTGACCAACACTTACAGTAATGATATTAACAATGATAATGGAAGTGGTGCCGGCACAAATGGTTATGGTGGTAAGAATACGTTTGGCAAAAATCGCTTTCAGGGCCGCAACGGCAGTCAAAACGGTGGGCAGACTCAAACACAGCGACGACGTCGTCCACAAACGCCAAACGTCACGGTACACACGATGATGACGCCAGCATTTTCAACATCATCGTCGACAACACGACCAACAACAATGAGGACTGTGAATGGCATGCGTACGACAACAACCACCACTCGGATGTCGACAAACAAAGATTCAATTATGAACACTGCAACAACTAATTCCAAAGCAACCATAAATGACGCAGCGACAACAGCAGCCACAACAATGACACGCTTGCAATGGTCCACAACAAGTTCACCATCAAATGTCAATGTCACTTCCAGTAGCAGTGATGGTAATTCATTTCATTTGCCTTGATTCCTTTGACTAGTCTTCTGATGATTGCTAATTTACTTTTGTAGCTACCACAAGCGATCCACACGGAGACGAAGAGGCACTCAGCAATGTTGGCCAAAAGGAAATCTTCACGGGTTTGGGCAGCGCACACAATGCCGACCCATTTCAGCAACAAAAGGGACAACCAGCTGAATGCTATTGTGAGCCGGATACAGAAAGGTACGTTTACTCCTGTTATTAGTGTATTTACATAAAAATCTTCTCTTTATAATAAATCAAATTCACATTTCAGTTATGCGGATTCAAAGGAAATTGCACGTGAGGCACGTCGCAAACTGAAGGAAGAGCGTCAGCGCAAAAAAGAACGAAAGCGTATTAAGAAGGCACGTCTGGAGAAGGAATGTCTTTCTGAGAAAATGAACTGTTTCTCACATGATAATATGCATTGGCGTACTGCGCCACTTTGGAATGATAGTCCATTCTGTTTTTGTATGAATGCCAACAACAATACGTATTCATGTGTGCGCACTATAAATGCCACACATAATTATTTATACTGTGAATTCACGACTGGCCTGATAACATTTTACAATTTGAAAATTGGTGAGTTCTAAATGTTATACCATTTATGTAATGAAATAGAACTTGAGGTGTCACCTAACTTTAATTTTGTCGGAAGATCTACTTAATAATAAACATGTTTATGGAACTCTCTAGATCCATTATTGAATCTAACGAAATGTTTGTTTTCATTTCTCTACATTTTAGATCCCTTTGAAACACAAAATCGAGCCTCCATCCTAACAAGCGAAGAGAAATCGTACATGCACGATGTTTTGGAAAAGCTGAAGGGCTGCCGAGGACGAAGCTGTACAATCAAACGGCATCAGACTCAGCATCATCAACAACAAAACGAAAGTGCGGTACGCTCGATGCAAAGAGGCACCAAACGAAAACAAGGTGAAACCATGTTTATAGCTTTAATTAATTCAATAATCCCATCCGACCGATATCATTTTCCATTTTTTTAATTTGTCTCGTAAATTGAAAGTATAGTCTAGCTCTACTCATATACATTTCTATTGCAGGTCTTGCGCAAAGCACCTCAGGTGTCGGTTCGTTTATTTCCAGTCGCCTAGACTATGATGAGCCACTGGCCAAACGAAGAAAACTATCAAAGTGAGTAGCGCAATTACATATTAATGCAAATGAAAAGAAATGGAATGGAATGAAATAATATTTACTTCGGAAACAGGTGGTCTTCGCATACAAACTTGAAACGTAAACCATGGAAACAACAACATCATTATCATCAGCCACAGCAACATGAGCTCTACTATCGACAACAACATCTGCGACAATATAGCAGTAATGCTGCAGGTGAAGTACAAGTAGCTGGTGGCAGGAGCACGGATCTTCATGCAATGGAGCAAGCGAAAACTTTGCGACATAATCGTTTTCATCAAGAACCAAATAGCACATCTATGCAACAACAACGACAACAGCAACAAGAACAAGATGAAAAGAGTTTACCAAGTAATATCAACAAAAGTGATGACTTGGAGCGAAAATTGATTACAAACCAAAAAGCAACAACATTGGCCAGCACAGAGTTGGGGGAAGAGCAAACTTTTACGAAAGTTGTAGATGCAAATGATACTAAAGTGTCATCAACAACAACAACAACAACAACAACGGCAGCGACAACAGCAACAGCAGCATCCATACTCACAGCAGCAATATAAATTATGGAAGCAAATACTTATATAGCATGGAAGCATATCTTTCGCATATCCTTAAATAACATACACGAATGTTTATTATTTTATTGGCATATTTAATTTATACGCTCGAAAGTAAATGAAACTGTTCACTTATGTTATGTTCGCAATTTTTCTAACGTCCTATCTTGTCTGCTCTATCTTAACCAAACAATGCTCACGGCTATGAACTGAACTTCTGTACAGTACTTATTACTGAAATCGTGTTGCCACACATACATACATATTCATATAAGGATGTGATGACTTGTATTTGCAGACGCAGTCAAAATTAGAGAGATTCAAATACGCCATGGATGCTGAAAATGTGTATTATGCATATATCATTAAGCTAATTACAACATTCGCTGTTTTTTTTTGTACCCAGTGTTTAATTTATATTTAAACAATTGAATAACAAAAACTATGTAAATTCATAGATGTATGTAGATATAAAAATATTTAAATAATAACAATATGAAACTCATATCGGGCTTTTAAAAAGGCTTTCGAAATATTTATTTTCGAATAGCAATGCAAAAAAACAAAAAATAAAATGCAAGTGATGTTAAGTAAATATGAAAAAGTTCAAGCAAGCATACAAATAAATACTAATATATATATATTATATATCTATATATCTGCAAGTGTATAAATTTTAGTTTTGTTTTTAATAAGACTGTTTTAGTAGATTAACATTATAATTAAGCAACAGATATTGCCACAAACTAAACTAATTGTATATTAATTGCATAAATACATATGTACGTATATGACTGGCTGGCTGTAGGCATTGACTAAAGGTATTGATATTGTTAAAAAGAGTAAATATATAATTATTTCAAATTAAAAATAAATAAGAAGGCGCAACCAATTTACCAAAAAATGTAAACTAAAAGCTAACGAGTATGTTCAAAAGCATAAGCTTATGCGCATTAAGCCGCTCATTCGACACATAGCTTCAGCATTTGCTGCAAATACTCAAAGAAGGTAATCCGATTTGAGCACGTAACTTATTAAATCATTATAACGATTTTGAAAGTTACAGCATTACAAACAAATGCATTCAAGAAATTGTTAGCTAACAGCTATATATTGTACATACTTATATACATATTTATATATAAATATTTCTGATTTGCATTTACCTATTATTAATTTTTGTAAGCTAAAATAGTAATAAGAGAGTTATTTTTTTCCTAACGCTCTTCAGAATAAATTGCTTCACTTGCTGGAAAAATATTTGTTGACGTTTCCTCAAAATATATTATTATTTTTTTTAATGTCAACAATTATTAATATTCAATAATATAAAATGTTTATGCAAAATATTGAAAATTTGAAATTATTTTTCCAATTTTAAATTGGAAAGTATAAAAAACTTGAATTGAAAACTTATCCAATATTTACATAATAAAAATCATAAACGATATGAACTTCTTTAATCATTGCAATATCATGCTGTCATAAAATATATATATAATTGAAATAGGAAAGAATAAAAAATTAGTATGCCAGCCATAATTGTTATTTTAAAATAAATGTATATTTAATCAATAAATGTTTATAAAATTCTATAATTATATTTGAAACTCCGTACAATCGAAAACTCTACTGAAATTATGATATTTTAATTTATTTTATTACTGCGATTGCGTTGACGTTTTTTTATTTGTAATTATTTAAAATAGTTAGCATTTAATTAAAAAAAAAAATAAAAACAATTTTAAATTTATATTACTGCGTATTTTTCTAGTATTTTATATTTTGCTTTTAGCCACATAAGTATAATGCAAAAAAAATCCAAAATTAATGTAATCGGAATTGTATCCATATAAATAGTCTGCCATACAGTACAGCATTGATAAATTATTTAAATAAGAGCTTATAATATATATGTACTATTAAATGTAGCAAAATATTTATAGTAAATAAATCAAATAATAAATATGTGTGACACACAATATGAAATTAATAAAAGTTAAATAAAACTAACAAATAATTTCATCCAATACGTTTTGTGCTTAGTCTACGCTGATTTTCATTTCTTCATTTGTATATTGTAAGAGACTTGCAAGCAGTACAAAGCAGTACAAAAGAGGAAGATGTGTTAGTGCAGCGTTTAATTTTTCGAATTAAGACACTTCTAGTAAACAAACAACTCATGTGTAATTGTTGTTATCACAATTGTTTATTATATGGTTCATTTCCGGGTAAATTCGAATAAATTGTAATTCAAATTTTCAACGTAAGTGATCTTACCCGATAATGTATTGTTTTATAGAATTCGTTTAACTTTCGTAGAAATTTTATAATTTTGTATTTTTTATGCAGAAGTTGGCTTTAATGAATATTTCAAGTGATTTAAATTATTCATATTTCAGTAGTAGTATGTATAGGTCAAGCTAGTATGTCAACTAGCTCAACGTAAGAAGAAAAGATTACACACTGAACAAACCGAATGTCAATTTGTTCTTTGTTGTTGATTACCTTGTTTTTCTTGTCCTTCTTTTCCTAGTACTATTCTTTTAAAATTCGCGTCAAGCGCAGGCATATATTATCTTATATATATCTTATCAGATACTTATTCACTTTTATGCTAATTCCCTATTATTAGCACTCATAATGACAAGAGATATTTCATTTTATTATAGTAATGCGGTTATCAGTTATTCAAAAATACGAATCCAACACCATTATTAGGTAACGCTGCTAGCGCAAGAGTTCTTACCTGCATTTTGTAGTATACTGCGGTCAAAAACAAAATCTTGTTACAATAGCCAATTCAAGCAGACCAGTAACTATATAAAAGTCAACCTCCACAATAGAGTAAAATACGATTGCTTACATTTTCAACGGCACTGTAGTGTTTTTCTGTCACTCAAACAGAAGAATGCATATCAGGTGTTTATTGAAAACAGAGAGCGTGTAACAATGAGTCGTATTTTGTAAATAGTGGCAAAAGCGAGAGGCAAATCTGATTTTTCTCTGACAAAAGCTCAAACGCATGGTCAGTGAGCGTTGGAGAAAGTATTTATGCTAGTATCTACATGTGTACTCTGCATATTGGCACAAACATTTATATGTATGTAATGGGTATATTTAGTTTTCGAGATAAATTCGAGTAGTTTCACTGCCACAACAATGTGAGCGTGTGAGCAAAGAACTCAAGATGTATGAAGCGCCTTCAATCAGTAAATATAGTCAATGCTCTGACAGCGAACATGTTGCTTTAATATAATTGTATAATTTACTATTTAAGTTGTTTTTTTTTGACAAATGTGCAAAGCTCATTACATGACTAAAACAAAATTTTTCTATTAACAAAGTGCAAAGCTAAGAGTTCATTGAACTAGTTTTATGACCTTAAAAAGTGTTTTAACCAAACAAGTTTCCTGAAAATTCAAGAAAATTGTTGCGACTGTGAATATACAAAAAAAAAGTACCATCGATTTGCCGAAGACCGGGCGGGCTGATGTGAGTATGTGTGTATGTATATTTGTTTGCCAACAGCTGAGTGCCGTAACACTTTCTCCAAGAGAATTCGTGCAGCTGATTTGAGGAAATATGTGAATTTGCGCTTTTATCAATATTTTATACTTAAATATGTACATACATACTTAAGACTAGTGCTTTGTCACTTCATGGTCACACATTTGCCGGCAAGAGTACTTTTGTTTACAGTCAAAATTTTTACACGTTCTTGTTGTTGTTTTTTATTGCAATTAACATGTTCGCTTGGCGAACGGCATAATTCCACACTCAACACATGAATGCATGCTTATCGTGTGACTACGAATGAGTTTTGATGTGAACATTTCAAATATTTCATTTTGATTTTAATAGGCAAAGTGGAAGCAATGATTCGTGCTAGCGTCGATAAATTTAGTGAATCTGTTAGTAGTGCTGATAAAGCTGCAAGTAGTGAAACGGAGGATCCTGAAGCTCAAGCATATCTAGATCATTTGCTGCAAGATGGTGCGCTCGAAGGAGATAGTGGCGCGCCAATGGAAATGCCATCGTGGTATGATGAGGCTCTATTCAGAAAGTAAGTAGTTAAGACTATATAAAAACAGATTTATATATTATTTGTGCGAGTTTCGATTTTTTGGTGACACGAAAACTTCATAACTCAAAAGTGTAAATTTTGCTGCGGCAATTAAACTAAAATTAACATATTTTGTGCTTGAAATTGCATTTTTATGTAATTAAATGATTGAATAATCAGTAAATTAATGAATGCATCGAAATTGAAGAAAACATAAAATGTTCCTGCTTCTTATTGTCGTAGTTGTAGTTTAAAGCCAACAAGTGATACGTGATTTGTGTTTGAATTTATGTGTATGTCTAAATAACTGTGCGCGCAGATTGATGATTTCACCGTAAACATTTTCGCGCTTGACTTCATTTTTAAATAAGCAGATTCGGCTGATAGTTTTTGAATAATATGATATTGCTGATTTTTGAAAGCTTTAAAATAATTGCAGTTTGGATTCGTGCTTTTATTGTTTATTGTAACCAACATGAGTACTTTAAAGCGTATTGAGAATAGATATTGTACGTGCAAAATCAAACTTTGCTAATCGGACCATGACACATCACATTTTTATATAAAAAAAAATTGTTAACGCCTTTTCGTAAGTAAATTGTACATATGCAACTTCGCAAATATTTCTGCCTACATACATACATACTTATGTACTATTTATGCCATAATAGTTTGCACTTTTTGTTCGATGTTCGAACGATCAGAAAGATTACGAGGGTTCTTTTGTGCGCACTTTTTATGCCTTCGCAACAAAGTTGCTAAGAGTGTATAATAGTTTGGTTCACATAAATATATACTAAAGAGATAAGGTTGATGAATAGATTTGAAATCCGTCTGTCTGTTCGTCTGCTTTTGCAAGCGATAACTTGAGTAAAAATGGAGATATCTTAATGAAACTTGGTACATATATTCCTTGGCACCATGAGACGGTTGGTATTGCAGATGGGCAATCGGACCACTGCCACGGCCACAAAATGGCGAAAACCGAAAATAGGAGTTTTGTATATATAAAGGGTGATTTTTTAAGAGCTTGATAACTTTTTTAAAAAATTATTTATTTGAAACGTTAGATTGGTTCATGACATTTACTTTTTGAAGATAATTTCATTTAAATGTTGACCGCGGCTGCTTCTTAGGTGGTCCATTCGGAAAGTCCAATTTTGGGCAACTTTTTCGAGCATTTCGGCCGGAATAGCCCGAATTTCTTCGGAAATGTTGTCTTCCAAAGCTGGAATAGTTGCTGGCTTATTTCTGTAGACTTTAGACTTGACGTAGCCCCACAAAAAATAGTCTAAAGGCGTTAAATCGCATGATCTTGGTGGCCAACTTACGGGTCCATTTCTTGAGATGAATTGTTCTCCGAAGTTTTCCCTCAAAATGGCCATAGAATCGCGAGCTGTGTGGCATGTAGCGCCATCTTGTTGAAACCACATGTCAACCAAGTTCAGTTCTTCCATTTTTGGCAACAAAAAGTTTGTTAGCATCGAACGATAGCGATCGCCATTCACCGTAACGTTGCGTCCAACAGCATCTTTGAAAAAATACGGTCCAATGATTCCACCAGCGTACAAACCACACCAAACAGTGCATTTTTCGGGATGCATGGGCAGTTCTTGAACGGCTTCTGGTTGCTCTTCACCCCAAATGCGGCAATTTTGCTTATTTACGTAGCCATTCAACCAGAAATGAGCCTCATCGCTGAACAAAATTTGTCGATAAAAAAGCGGATTTTCTGCCAACTTTTCTAGGGCCCATTCACTGAAAATTCGACGTTGTGGCAGATCGTTTCATCATTCATGATGAAATGTCAAAGCATACTGAGCATCTTTCTCTTTGACACCATGTCTGAAATCCCACGTGATCTGTCAAATACTAATGCATGAAAATCCTAACCTCAAAAAAATCACCCGTTATATCAATAAAGCTATATAAACCAAACTACCTCCCAAGCAAAGGTTATGTTGAAAATTACTAAAATTTCGTTAACTTACTGACAGAAAACACCAGAAACACCAAATTTTACAGAAAAAATGACAGAAGGAAACTACACTCAGAAATTGAAAATGGGCGTGACACGCCCACTTATGAGTCAAAAACTATATCTCAGGAACTACTCGACGGATTCCAATAAAATTCGGTATATAATATTTTCTTGACACCCTGATGACACGTGTTTAAAATGGATAAAATCGGTTCACAACCACGACAACTTCCCATGTAACTCAATTTTGCACTCCATCTTATTTCTTTACTTTATAATATATACATTAGGAACCAATGAAAATGCCGGAATAAAACTTTACACAAATACTCGGACTATAACTTTTCAACGTCCCTGATATCGAACATGAAGAATTCAGTGCCTAAAGGTAATTTCATTTCATTTCACCGAAAATATCGGTAAATCTTTCAGATATTCTAATGTAAGTCAGAGGGAATTGTTTTCTTCTAATAGTGTGTCTCTGTACTAAAAAATGGTTAAAATTGGGTCATGACTTCCCCTAGCTCACATAATAGGTGTTTCAAAAATGCGGTGGGCTTTATTCCGTATATACCGGTTAATATGTGATATATCTTAACAAAATTAAGTGAGCATATAGTCTTGGATATAGTTGATCTTGGTGGTGAAAATAAGTGAAATCGGTTCAGGAATCCCTCATATACTATTTATGATGATTTCGTTATTCTATTGGACTTAATGCCGAATATATGTATGGGTCAAATTGTGTTATCTTAAGAAAATGTTCGGTTGCACCTGAACTTAGCCTTTCATTACTTGTTTCATATTAAAATTTTATTTGGCTTGAAAGACAACCGCGATCTCAAAATGCTTATATTATGGGCTCATGATTATCTCGAGATTCGAATAGTTGGGTAACCTTTTGAACTGTAATTACATATTTCTATTACTTTTTATGTGTAGGTGAGCGAATCATTCATACTACTAATTGAAAACGACACCGAGTAGTTATTCAATTGTGATCCAGCGTGATAAAGCAATTTGCGTGTAATTTAACATTGCATTGCATTAGCACAGCTAGTGATGCAGATGCCGAAATTCTGTCGCGCCGTTACGGGATCATAACTGGGATTTTAAACTAAATTTCCTAAACTCTACAATTTGTAAAACTGGTGATACAAGTATAGGTACTTTTTTCAATAGCCGTTTTTTGACAGATCACGTGTAAGGCGTACCAAGCTGTCATGTTATTTTTGTTCAGTATTGTTTGGCATTTCTTCATGGAAAGACTTACGCCTGAACAAGGTTTACAAATCTTTCGACTTTATTACGAAATTTCACGTTCTAATGCGCTTCACTCAACTTATGGTCTCTAATGAATGCTGGGTTTCAAGATGGATGATGATGTTGCGAATAGTCGCGCCATGAAAACCGACTATTTGATTCCTGATCCTCATGATCTTGGCGACATTTGGTTCAATCAATGGAATTATTGAGAGAACACTTCGGAATTTCAAGTTTTTGGCCGGTCGATTGACCACCAAGATCGTGTGATATAACACCGTTAGAGAGAATATCTGAGGTTTGTAGTCTATCCCGCTTCGGTTCGGGCCTTGAAGCAAGGCGTCATTCCCCAGTTACCAGCCGAGATGCTCGAACGATTCTTCGAAATTTGGACTCAACGCAAGGACTATCTGAAGCAGCCAACATTTGAAAGAGATAATATTTTAAAAATAAATGCCATAAGATGTTCTTTCATCTGATGATAAACATTCCCCATTAAATATTAATTTTCTGTGTTTTTGTTCTTTTCAAAAGTAGGGAACCTCAAAATAGATCACCCTTTACATTCATACAAATATGTTTGTTTGTTTCAAGTTGTACGTTTTTTATACAAATTTAGAGAAAAAATCTTTTGAACAACATTATGTATCTTAACGATTCTGGTATCATTCTAACGTATTTAGTCTTACTTAGCTTAATTTGAAATATCTCAAGAAAAGCTTTTATACAATAGAGTATATCCTATTCTGCTTCTGAAAAGTAAAACGATTTCAAATCAGCTCTTTTTAGTTACACTAAATGATTCTTTGGTCTTTCCACATTATTATTCTAAAGGAATAAGAATATTTTAACTAAAAAACACATTCAACTCTTTCTACAACAAGTTTCTTTCTTTTACAGGGGTCAATTGTTCATGAATAAGTACCGTTTCCTCATCACCGCTGGCATGCTTTACGGTCTGGTGTCCGTTCTTGCGATTCCGTCTATACTGCGTGTGCTCATGTGCACCCGTCAATCGTCCACTTGTGTAACCGCCTTTCGCCGCTATATACGTACTATTTTGCACACGAACGCATGGTACGATCATCCAGTGTCAGCGAATTCAAAATTTTGGACCAGTTTACGCGCTGTACGCAAAGCACACTCGAAATCAAGTCGTGCATGCAGTAAACTGGGCGCTGGACAAATCACCCAAAAGGATCTGGCATTGACACAGTTCGGTTTTATCGGTTATGCCACTTTAGGCGCACACCGCGTACAACTATACGACGAGGAGTATTTGGAAAGTACAACGCATATGTGGCGCGTACTCGGTTATCTGCTTGGCATCAAGGATGAATATAACATTTGTGGTCGCAATTGGGCTGAGACCAAGCTCCGTCTCGATATTGTGATGCGACGTGTATATAAGCCGGCTTTGGAGAATACAAACGAGGACTTTGAGAAAATGACAAAAGCTTTGGTTGAAGGATTGTGGCCATTAAATACAACATTGACCACGGGATCAGTATTATTTTTCACCAAGCGACTGACTTATATAAAAGGATATGAATACTATAGCTTTGACCATCTTCCTAATGAGATCATAGATCCGAAACAGAAGCTTTATTACTACGATTTGGGCTGGTATGATCGTTTCCTCGTCACATATGGCCTCTTTATAGTGACTTACTTACACAAATATAGCATTGTTCGTTGGTATCTGAACATTCGTGTCTGGTTGAACGAACTCATATTTTATTATTTGCCGTACATTGCGATCTGGAAACATGGTTTCAAAAACTCTTACGTTCGTATCTTTACAAAGGATGGCGGAGACAAGGAGTTCGAGTTTCATCTGAAAGCGGATTAAATTTAATACTAAATGAAAATTGGAGTGTGTAATAAACATTTAATTTTCATATTCATTTCATTACCTTAGTACTTTACCATAAATAAGACATTTTTGAAACTTTTCTACCAAAACATCACATAGTTAGCTGTTTTTACTTCTTAAAAAATAAGCATCCAACATAATTACGAAACAAGTAGTTTTTTGCAAATATTTTAGAAAGTTTTTTAATCTCAGGAATTTTAGTTTTATTTTAAAGTACTGTTTAAGCCACAGAATACGATGTAGTGCCGAAACCTAATGAGAGCATTTGCTGATCAATCCAGTCACGCGCTGTCGCCACACTCGCGTACGCTGCGGGTACATCATCATTACAGCCAATACCCCAAGACACAATACCATCCTGTTCGTAACGATTCTCCGCTGGCAAACCAATTGGACACACAAGTGGGGCACCACCATCACCTTGACATGTGTCTACACCACGCACACCACCAGCACAAAGGAACGAGCGATCCAAGACGAATTTCGGTCCCAAACGAGTACTACGGAGACGTGTTTGACAGCTGCCGAAATCTACGATAGGCAGTGGTACACGTTTCATGATGGCACTAAAACGACCAGCCTCACCGAAGACATCCTTACCCCAACCATTGGCGAAGCATTGTGCCTTGGCCAGTGGCGCTGCGTTTTGTTGTGGTAAGCAAACGACATTAATGTGATCGGCCAATACAAAGGCTTGAGTAAGCACAACCAACGCGAAATTATTGGCAACATTGCGAGAATTAAATTTGGGATGTGTAACAATACGTTGCACGTTACGTTCCTGATATGGCAGACGTTCTTTCATGGTTTGCGAGTCCCACTCACCAGCACGTACGAGGAAGCTTGATTCGGCGCGACCAACTACACAATGCACTGCCGTTAGTACAACTTGAGGATGAATGAGGGAACCACCGCAGAAGTAACTGTAATTGCTGGCATGTAGCAAGGCAACAGTCCAAGGGAATTCGCCAAAACCGGCTTCATTATCGACAGCTCCGGTAATGTTGAAATCAATGCCACCAACGTTGCGTATGCCGCATCCTTTAGGACGATTAGGACGTTCTTCTTGCGGCTTGGGTGTGAGACTGCCGCGATGCTGGTTTTGAGTACCACAACATACGTCGAGGAAGTGTTCACAGACGGGATCGTCGTCGTTGAAGCGCAAGTCAATCAAACCGAAACCGTCAAATTCACCATCCTCCACTGGTGTAGTTTCCGAGCCCGTTGTTGGATCACACATATGATAAGGTACGCAGTTACATGGTGCCTTGCCACTTGTCGAGCTGAATTCCATTTGCGGTTGCATACCTGGTTCGGGGGTCACAATTTTGCCAAATCCGGTGCCGGTGCCTTGTACGGGCGCAGAGGGATTTTGTGCAAAAATATCCTTAATGGTTTTATCCAAGTCAGGATTTGGTTGTTGTGGCTTGGCGTGTGTATGCAACAACACCGTCGCAACTATGCTCAACACAAATGGCCAGCGAAACATATCTGCGAAGTAAATAATGAAAATTTCGAAGTATGGTTAGGGATCAAGGCAAAAATTAGTAGCTATGAATATTTGAATTGCGTCATTAAGAAATAGATGTTACATGTGTAAGAATCTTGTATGTAATCTTACTTTTGATTCTTAAATGTCAAACCCATTCAATCTTGTGTTCCATATTATACACTAATAGTGCGTTCCATATCACGGGAACTTCGAAAATAATTTCAACCTCTTTAGGGGTTATCACTAAAACAAATAGCTATTGACCTAATTTTATGTTATGTTTATATGTATGTATGTAATTAAATAGTCAAAACTGAGTAAATTGTCTTCAAAAACACAAATATTTCATCAATGACAGTGTCAAGTGTTGAAACCTTGGCTGCGTGAAGATTAAACAGGCTGGGAGATTACTCGTTATGCCAAAATAATTATTTAGCAATCAAAATAATGCAATTAAAATCGAAAAACCCACTGAAAAGGCACAATTTGGCTGACGCATTTGTGAATCTGATTATGATCTTAATCATGCCTTTATAGCGCTTATAGTACAAGTATTTGCATGTATACAAGTTAATATGTAACACACATCCATAGATATTGGTTTCAAAAACTTGAAAACCGCGATGAGCGCAATTGTAGCTATACGAAAGTATCTACAATAAACTCAGTCTCACACAAACGCATCTCAAGCCAGTACTAATGCCGAAATGTATAGGTATGAAGGTCTCTTCATTGTATGCGGGTGAACAAGTGATGCGCCACACGACGTCATCGGAGTTGGGGGGTTTTTCCAATATAACTGTTAATAGTTTATTTGCACCGATTTGAAAGAGCTCCGAATAATTACTTAATTTATAGTAGTCACGATATTGTTAAAAAAACTCAACATATTTTAACTTTAGACGAAGTAATGCTTTGTTAACTCTTTTGGTCGTTCGATTAACAAATTTTAAGTTTTTTTTATTTTTGAAAAATTTTGTGAATTTTATTTAACAGTAGCGGCGTATTACCGAATTGACGCACATTCTGATAAGTAACTCTATAATACCAGATATTAAGTTATATTAGTTGTTATGCAAATTTTATCATACCTGTATTAGTATACGCTTAGTATATATATCAGTAATGCTCCTTTTATTATTAACAGTCCCTAGGCGCACTCAACGACTCCGCGGCTAAAATCAAACTGATTTCAATTCTTTGCGTACATTTCGGAAGTTTAAAAATCAACACCTCTCATCAGCTATCTGTCTATATATGTACATGCAAACATGTTTACAATAATCTCAGTCGCAGGCTACTTGCGATTCGTATTATCTTCCTCAATTCGCTCTAATGAGTAGATCGTTTAAAACGTGTTTCTTGAACTTGAATCTATATACATTGTACATTCAATAGGGTGATAAATTGATGAGAATGCGTATTTATTCACTTATTGGCGGGAAAGTTTAAAGTTTTACACCGAATATACCACAATATTTAGCGATCACCCAGTATTCTCACACTGTGCTACTATTGAGAAAATACAGGATTGTATATTGTGTTTTGAAATGTTTGGTGTTATGAATACTTTGTATTGTTAAAAATTGTATAGAAACTAATACATCCATACATTTCAACCCTTTAAACCTTCGAGTAAGAAAGTGATGAACGAGAGATTATTTCAGATAGTTTTGTCAACTCACTTAACTTAAGACACTTATAGAACCTTTTAGCCTATGAGAATCTCTAGTACGGCTCTATGGTTAATAAAGTATGATTAAATTGATAGTTGACTTGCTTCACGTAAGCAATGCAGAGGAGTCTATATATTGAAGGCATATCAGTTCTATCACAAAGATTCAAAATATGTTTATAATGAAAAAAAGAGATTAAAAATCAGTGGTTTCATATTATATGCCAATAATATTGTATTTGAATACCATTCGCCGTTATTTCCAATTGAGCTTGTAGTGGTTTTTAAATTATTGTACAGTGTAATTATGCATACATTCTCAGTTCTTGCCGGTTTGGCTCTTAATCTGTCAACTCCAGCTAAGGCTCCGACAACCACTTTCTTGATTTAATTTCAAAATATCGTTTTTTGTTTTCGTGTTTTGTTTTACTGGTTCAAGTTTCTACCTTATAAATATGTAGACACACAGACATGTAAACAAACATTGGTCCAAAGCAATCTTATTTGCATTGAAAAACCATCAATGTATGAGCTGTTAAGTAAGTTAGTTAGAATAGAAGCTACTGCTTTACTTTTTATCTGAGAAGTGCACAATATTTATGAGCTTTTTTTCAACGTCAGTTTTTTTTAATTCTCAACTGGTCTTTCTTTTTTCTCTCCGCTCTGCCAGTGAAAAAAACTGTTTCTGAATTTTAATGTACACTTAACGTAGAATTTGAAAATATTTAAAGGCCATCTCTTTTTATTTTTATAAAGTCATAAATTAAACTCATAATAATAAATGTTCCAGCCGGTTTAGACATACGAGTATATATAGGTATATAAATGCATATACATAGCCATCAAAATTTTTGTTACATTTCGTTAACCCAAATATTCAATAGTAGCATTTTTATTGGTATAAGAACAAAACAGCAAAAATGTGATTGGGGACTTCAAATTATATATATCTTCAGTGCACGGTAAGGAATTATGCGAAACAAGTTTCACTTTACTTACATGCGGCCACATTAATAATAAATAAATAAATATACTTAAGCCAAATTATTTAAAATTTTTTTTTTATAAATTCATTTCCGCTCACTCGAGAATGCAACTCTGTTAGCCCTCGTACTGCAACTGTCACTTTTGACATTTCACTGAAGTCAACGCTGTTTACAATTGTTTGCTGTAATAAACAATTTTCCGGCATATTATCATTTGCTAAAGTTGATTGAATAAAATTTTGACTATTCATAAACATAAAAGTAATATCACAAATAACAAAATGTTTTACCATGTAAGTAAACTGCATTATTGTGAAAATATTATTGATTAAATGAGTTTTGTTTATTTGCAAGATCTCACTTGAGCATGAAATTCTTTTGCATCCGCGCTATTTTGGCCCTCAATTGTTGGAGACTGTAAAGCAAAAACTGTACACAGAAGTTGAAGGTACCTGTACGGGAAAGTATGGTTTTGTGATAGCTGTTACCACAATCGATCAAATTGGTTCCGGTGTTATACAGCCCGGTCAGGGTTTTGTCGTTTATCCTGTCAAATATAAGGCAATAGTCTTTCGGCCGTTCAAAGGAGAAGTACTGGATGCAGTTGTAAAACAAATAAACAAAGTAATTTTATTTAATTGGTAATCGTGGGCAATGATAATAATTATGAATTATTCCGCTTTTATGTAGGTTGGCATGTTCGCGGAAATTGGACCACTCTCTTGTTTCATTTCACACCATGTAAGTGCTAAATAACTATTCATTGAATGGCGGAAATGTATTAGTATCTCTATTGCAGTCCATTCCAGCTGATATGCAATTTTGTCCGAATGGCAATCCGCCGTGCTACAAATCGAAAGACGAAGATGTGGTTATTTCCGGTGAAGATAAAATACGTTTAAAGATTGTTGGTACACGTGTGGATGCTACTGGCATTGTAAGTAGCAAATGAATAATTTTTATCATCAATTATTTTGTAATTGTTTTATTTACAGTTCGCAATCGGTACACTTATGGACGATTATTTAGGTTTAGTGTGCAGTTAATTTGTTGCGTGTAAGAATCAAGTCATACGTATTTTACGAATCTGTTTAACTTGTCAATAATTAGTAAGCAAATATGCATTTGTATGGACAAAATGTAACTTTAATTGAATTTAAACAAAATATGCTGTTTAAATACATATTTATATTTTAATATTGCAATTCGTTTTTTAATATACATCACATACATATAAGTTAAATATGAATTTCCAAAAATTTTAATGTGTCTGCAAATCAAAAGAGTTGGCATAAATCTGAAGCTTAATAGCGTAATGTGAAAGGAATAATATACGATTTTTATATATATACATATAAAGGTGTATAAAGTATAAACTTCGAATGTTTACATTTGGCTAAGAAACATTTATTACAATTTTCGAGTTACTTCATTGAAAGCAAACAAATTATTTGTTTATGAATTACGCTATTTTAAGTACATAGTTATTTAAAAGGTTCAATTAAACCTACGCAAGCGATAAATCTGTTCGGGTACAGCGGCTATGAAACTCTTAATGCAAAAACAAATAGTTAATTTTATATCTAAATTTAAATGCAAAATCATTCATACTTTTCCACCAACATTTGAACAATACTTGAAAAAAAAAAAAACTTTAAAACTTAACAAGAAACTAACTATTACGCTTAATATTAAATTATGTAATATTACATTTTACTAAATTAAATTAAAATCATAAACAAATGCGTTAGATGCCATTCGATCGTTGCTGCCTATACGACTCACAAATCCCACGAGAATAAATGATGCTTTACTAGCATGTCACGGACTCCATCTTTAAGCGGTTGCGACTCCTTGCCTCTTTTCGGTGGTATTTCCCAGTCTGGATTCAAATTGAAAGCGAATTGGGAAAGTATCCGAAGCTCACATTTTACTTGCACCCAGCCAGGCGAATCCATGTAACTCCACGGGTAATACCACTTTTGTACTACTTCCTGACACGAACACAACACTTCCAGCCACAAATGCAGCACCTGTTCGTTCAATCCAAGGCATATAAGTGAGCGTAATTTGACATCCATTTGCGCATGCACCTCATCGTGTGACTGATTTACTGCCTGCACGCAGCGAAACAAAAGCTCTTCTGGCGTCAATACTTTGCCATCTTCATCCAAGCGATACGTCTTACATAGCACCAAGCGACTGTAAACCGATTCGAAATCTTTCTCAACTTCACGTGTCGCGGCCTCTTCAATGAAAAGCCATGGATGTATTGAACCGCCTAGAAACGAGGGTCGCTTCATGCCATGTTCAAGAAAAGCTTTGATCGATGGCGCTAAAGTTCCACGCACTAAATCTGTTACGGTTTCGGAAATTGCGTCGTCGCCAGCAGAAGTGTAGAGCTTACTGCGTTCGTCTAGCAACTCCACAAATTTGGCTGGGAACCAACCGCGGAGGCCATTTAGTTCACCCACCCAACAGTGTTCATCTTTTTGACTAATTATAGTGATGATGTCGTTTTTACGGAAGCCCAACTCATCATCATCGTGTCGTTCGAAGTCGTGTAACGCCTTGGCCCTTCTTTTCCGTCGACGCGCCACATTAATGAAATTTTCATGATCCTTCGCATGCGAATCCGTACTATAATTCGCTGTCAATTGTATGTGTGCAGCCAATTTCGGCTCAATGGTAATAAAGTGGCGCGCTACCTTTAATATTGCTTCTCGCAAATCAACCAGAATCTCTGTCTGTCTTATATTCTTATTTTTCAGCTCTACAGTGTCTGGGTCGCCACGAAAGAGAAGAGTTTCTAATATAGATTTGCTTTTTCGCACTTGCCGGCGAGCTAATTGTTGCTTGGGTAGATTTGAGGCCGCCTCGGGATTACCAACAAGTCCTCCTTGGTCTGCCATAAGGTAGGCCAGGTGTCGCCGGCGATGTGTATCAATGACAGTTTGACTTAAAGAGCCACCTACCTCAAGGGCTTGTTGAAACAGTATCTGTAATTATGTTCAAATTTAAACATTGTAAAATTAATTTACGAATTGGCAAACTAACCTGAACGTCATCCACTTCGCCAGGTATGTCAGATAATGAATTGAATATTTGAGCCGAGTTCTCAAGATTTTGCAAATCTTTTTCTTTCAACTTTAGCATACCCAATGTGAGTTGAAAGAGAACAATACTACCGTCATAAAAAAACCAATCCCAAATGCGCACCAATATTTTCATGTGCACCACATTGGCGAATAGTGTCAAGAACCAATGTAAGGTTATAAGTGATAATTCGATGTCATGTTTCTTCAGTGATTCGTCTACCGATGTTAGATAATTAGCGATCAATGTTTGCATCACACGTTGATCGGCTTGTATGCCCAATAAAGTTGAGGAATAGTACGAAGCGGGTAACAAATCTTCCACAATAGTCGCCATTGTCCAGAAAGCATTTTCTTCCTCCATGAAAAGCAGCAAGCAAGCAGCTATTACACCGGTACCTTGACAATAACCAATATCTGGAAAAAGCCAAGCAATGCCACGAAGTATGCGGCGCAGACGTGGTATTCCTGTGCCATGCTGGTTGCTGAAGCATGCATTTGTTGGTAATATACGCAACAGATCTTTTTCTATTTGTTTTGAGGTCATAAGTTGATCATTCCCTGAGGCTAATTAAAATATAAAAAAATCGTTAACCAAATAATCACAAAAGTTTTCTTTCATTTATGCGATTTGGCACCTTTAACAATATCGTGATAACTTGTTTCGCTTTTCTTCTTCTTGACCAATGCACCAGATAATCGCATCCACATTTGTGCACGCAATGAGTGTGGTATACCTTCACGTACCATACTTCGCAGTTTTTCAGTACGTGGTAGCATAACATCCACATTTTCCCAAGTTAATTCAGTGGCCTCTTTGTTGTGTGAAAACTCTAGGTGTGCGATCCATTGTAGCCGATGCTGGGCATCTTCCACGAATGGCTGTGAGAGCAGTTTGTTAGAACTTTGTTCTGGACCATCTTCCTCTTCCACTCGGAAACCAAATTCGTCAAAACGATAATCTGGTTGATCGTTTGGACCAGTAGGCTCAGCCTCTGGTTGACCCAGCTTCGCTAAAATCTCTTGTGGCCACATTGATGGTGTCAGGGCAGAGAAAGGACCACCAGGACTTGGTCGCAAGCCATCTACCACACAAAGCTCTTCCATCATCGGTGGCAGTTCATCCAGGTTGTCGTCTTCCGAACTGTTTGCCTGCAACTTTTTCTGCAGACGTTTCATTTTATATTTTAGATAAAACATAGAGATATGATAAACAACATTGTATATGTATGTGAGCGAGAGTGCTGAAAATTACTTACAATATGTTCATCGCGTCCAACATAACCATCGTGGCCTCGACCGAAAAAACTGTCCATAGGTTTTTATTTAAGCCTCGCTTTGGCGCTATTAAACTAAATAATTGATTATTCTTTTAATTTTACCAATTTTTGATGAATATTTTGCAAATATAATGATTTCACTTTTCTCTATAATTAGCTGGACTTATTTTTTGACACTTGTGGGTGCTTTTGTTGATATGAGTTTAATTGGTAAACAGTGTTGGAAAATAATCTTTTAAATATTAAGTTTTTACTTGAGAGAATTGTCAATAATTTTTTGGGAACCTTGAAACTTTCTCGTTCATACACATACTAATCCTTCATATTAGCCAGAGAATGTAAAATTTCCAAATATTTTATATTTGAACACTTTTATTTGTCTTTTAAAATAAAATTATCACACTCCAACCAGAGAATGTAAAATAAAATAAATTTCCAACAGAGCATGAAACACTCCAGTGATTTCAAAATTGTCTATAAATATACGAGTCGCGCTCTCTGTTTATTTATTTATCTGTTGTCAAACACAGCTGATGGCGAAAAGAGAAATTTTTGTCTGCGTTTACAAATAAATTGAATGGGTAGACAACTTTTTATAATTAATACATTTTATATTGGATTATAAAATAAAAGTGTGCATAGAAATGAATGTCAAACCAATAATTACATGTAAGTTGGCAAATATACTAACTTTTAATATGACTGCTAAAATTGTTGCTTATTAAAGATTCGGGAGCTGGGCCATTATTTCGTTCATTGGAAGCACAAATTCTTAATGCTATACCATTAGATACTTGCGAATGGAGGCGTACATTTCATCGTCCCACCAAGCAAGTGCGTTTAGAAGCACAAGCACAGCCTTTCAACGTAAACGTTTTGGAAAAATATAAAAAGGGAGAATGGAGTATACTCGAGCACCCAATTTTACATATATTCGTCACAGAGTGCAATGTATATAGAAAACAATCAGTTTTAGATCCTTCCTTATAAGAAATTTCTGTAATTTTACAGGATTTGGACACCTATAAGTCAAACGCGCATGAAGAAATTAAAAACTGGTTAAAGCAGTTGACAGCATTTGGTATTTCTGATTGGATGATATTATTAGTGGAGACTTTGGATGTTCGTAAAGCAAAAAACTTGTTACCTCGTACCACAGTTTTGGATAAAATAAGACAAGATTTTGCTACGAAAAATGATGATCGATGTATCTCAGTGCTAAATCCTGCAAAATTTGAACAAAAATCTGCTGAATCCTTCCGTTGTTTAGTACAGCGCATCAGGTAAATGAAATTGTTTATACATTTTAAATTGGCTTTATCATTTTTTTATCTACAGATTCTTAATGCTCGCTAGTTACAACCGTAATATTGCTAAATATGAGGAACTCATACGAAGTAGGCGAGAAAAACGAAATCATGATGGCTGGGACTTTCGGCAGTATTTCTTTATGCAAGAAGATTTAGCACTTATATTTGAAAAACTTGAATTACACACTGAAGCACTCATACAATATGACGAGTTGGACGCAATGTTTTCACAGTTTATAACTAACTCTGGTTTTGGGGAAAAACAAAAATGGTTGGAATACTTTAAGCAACCACTCAGTTCTTTTCACGGTATTTGCTTCAATCGACGAGATAAATTTGAAATTCGCAAGAAAATTAAAGATAGCCCCGTATCTATATTGGAGTTTCGCAATTACCTTTTCGAAAGACAAGCGCATCTTTTGCAGCAAAATAATGAAACACCTGAAATCGCTAGAAGACTGTTAAATTTCTTATTTTCTACTTTACGTGAAATAGAACTTGTCAAATTAGATACTCCCGAAGGTGCTCTATCATGCTGGGAGTTCGTTTGTGCTTTGGAAGTTCTGCAAACATGTGAGCAGGCCATGGAACCGAATGAGGTTGTTTGCTTTCAACATTGCGCGCCTATTTGGAATCTAGCGAAAGATAAATTGTATGAATTGGGAAAATTGTGTGGTCTGCTACCAGGCTTTACGCCTACTTCCGAACAGTTGCATATTGTCGTGCAGTTATCAGCGGGTATTGGCGATTCGCCGCTGGAGCAGTCGCACTTCTTGAATCCCACACCACAGATTCCCGAGCAGAAGCGAGACCGCTCCCCTAATCGTCGGCCGAAGAAATCAGCGACAGATCAATTAAAGGAAGCTTTGGGGTCCAATCAAGCATTTCAAAAACTTTATTTAGAACTGGCGGAATTAGCTATTAGCACTTACAAACACGTCGCACGAACTCGTTCGGCGCGACTGGTGGGCTTAGACCTGGGCAACTTCTATTGTGCACTCAATGAGCCGCATAAAGCGGTTGGTTTCTTTACCGATTTACTGCGCGAATTAAAGGCTGAAAATTGGCACGCCTTAAGCTCTCAAACATTGTTGGAACTAGCTAACTGCTATCGCAAAATGGGTGACTCGTTGGCTTATACGAAAACATGCAGTTCTATTTCTTGCTGCCAAGAGTTGGAAATGCTAGTGCGTTCATTTTATTTCGATGAGTTTCTCAAATCGGTGAAGACAATGACCACCACTTTATCTGCACAACCTTCAATGGAGAATGCCAATTTCTGTGTGCTGGAAGATCATTTTCGAATTTGCGATATAAATGTACTGAATGCTGAACCCATCATACAGGATGACATAGTGTTGGTGCAATTAAAGCTGGAAAGCTTGTATCCTCGCGAGGTAGTGGCTGAAAGCATACAATTATCCTTTGAAATGCATGTCGCACCACTTACTGGTGAGGTCACGCCACCACCTTCGTTGCTGGTGGTTAGTGGCACCAAAGACGGAAAACTCAACAAAACCCCAACATCATCACCACACAAAGAACCGCGTCTGAAAATGTCACTACGTTTAGACTACAAACAAGATAACACGCTGGATTGTGCGTCGGTAGCATGTGACTTGCCCAAAGTCAAACAACCGGTGCGTCGTACGAGTAGCACCAAACGCAAGCTTTCTCCCAGTGTCCAGTCAGATTTTACAAATTTCGTAGCAACGGAAAACATCGCTCTACAACCTGGCTCTAATCTAATTGAACTGAAATCGAAAGCAACTCGGGTGGGCACTTGGGATTTCAAGCAGGTTTGCAAATTACTAAGTGTTATTGAAGTGTGTCGAGGAAATAAATTGTTTGTGTTTGTTTTAGATGCGCATCTCTATATCACAATTGGAATTCTTCTCCGATCACCTTCCTTTCAGAGCACCACCGTTTGTGATCACTACTAAGCCGGCTGCTGCGGTGCTCAACTTCAAGAACTTAATAGCAGGCATTGAGCAACCGGTTCACTTGACCGTTTCTGGCGGCAGCTTCATTTTTCCAACTGACGCTAAAATAACATTAAAATGCTCAAAAAATCTGCGCATACGCATGGCGCATACAAAGGAAAAGAGCCAGCTAATTACTAGCAAAGACGATGCTCTCCAGGAAAACAACACGGACTCAATAATTAATCCTACTGTGCAAGATGATTCTACATTTGACAGTGTGCTGCAAGTGCCATTACCCAATTTCAAGTCCTTTGAGGAACGCGAAATACCCTTAGAAGTGCTAACCGATCTGCCCGGCCGCAAAATATCTAAACATTTGGAGCATTACGTTACACTGACATGTCCTTGGTCGCGAAATGAACTGCAGATTGCGATTGATTTTCAACCTGCGCTGGAGGCTCAATGTCGACTGCACACTTGTGGAACTCAAAAGTTTTTACATGTCGTTATGAAGGGCCTAGAGGCAAATTTGTATCTAACAGAAGCAAAGGTTAAGTGTGATGTGGCGGGCGTACGTCTAATTGATTTGAATCCACCGTCGCAGTCACGTGTTGTATGTAGCTTACTTATGTTCCATTTGGATAGTGTATTACATGAAATTAATACTTTTTTCTTTTTGTAGCAAATCTATAAAGGTCTGACTGTTTCTTATCTGTATGAAATACAAGTGGAGCCGTTAAAAGCGGAGATCGAGCTACCTGCGGTCATCAAAGTGCATTTTATAACGAAATACTCAACTGTAGAAAATCCTCAATTATTACGCAACTACGGCTGCGCTTTCGATTTGGTCGATTATACAACACTTTTCAAAGTGCAGACACAACTTGAGCCGAACGAACTGTGTCGTTTACGTTCAGTGTGTAATTTGAATTTAAAAATTACCAAAGTCCATGAAAATCCCTATTTGGATCTCATGTATGAAGTGCTGAGTGATCAGAATTTATGGGCTGTTTGTGGACGTTCCGCAGGTTAGTATTCAGTTTAAATGGTAAAAGTAAAGGAATTAGGTTTGACATAAAATTAATTTGCATATTTAAAAAAAAAGTGATTGAGACAAGTAAGCTAATTTTTGTGATAAATATTTCGTTTCGCATAAATCCGATTGAGCGATTAACGTGGATGCGTAGCATAAGTCAGCAAATCCTTTACTTTTTCATTTTATATATGTATGTGTATACATTAAGTTCTTTATATTCTTAATGTCTAGTAACCACTTTTCTTTATTTTAATTTAACTTTTACGAATAGTATGCGGTAAGTAAGCTTTTAGTTTTATATAGAAAACACCAAAAAAATATAATTTTCAGTCATCATTCAGTCTCATTCATTGTTACATACATATGTTATATATTTTGACCGTTACAGGAGTCGTTTCGATGAAAGATGTGAATAGTCATTCGATTTCCTTGGATGTGATGCCATTGAGCACAGGTTTCCTACCCATGCCAAATATACGTTTGTCACGTTATACCGCTGGTGGCAAAACCAAAACTGACACACATTCCAAGGTGACCCCATTTCCGCAAGGACAAGTCTACAACAGCACCAAGAGTATGCAGATACACGTTATAGCCAGCAGCAATGGTGAACAATAGATTTAAATGAAAAAATAATCAATATTTACTAATAACTATAGTTATTTTATTCAAAGGCAATCTGTGAAAGTATTATTGTTGCAATATTTTGGAAAAAATAGTGTTCGTGTTCATACAAAAAAGAGTTTGTTTAGTAGAATATACTTGTAAGAAAATGCTAACTACTCATGCATTGTTGTATTTTTCGCTAAACTTACTGATGTACTGAAATTGCATATTACTACTGTAATGTAGAAAGTTCACCAAGACACTTGTATACATTTTTTATATGTTTCTAAAACATGTTTCTGTTTAAATGTCTGAATTGAGTTCACAACTTATGTAATAGTAGCTACATTGATTTCATAGTGGACTTTTATTTGGGAACTTTCTATATTTCAGTGTAGAGTGTAGAGTTGAGAGCTTATACAATTTAATATAATATTATTAATAATAAAACATACATACATACATTTCCCAACAAAATGTGATTTTGCGTAATTTTTAATGTATTTCATTAAGTGGTCTGTACAAAACTTATTATTTACTTTTTCTATAAAAACTCGCATTAATTGTAAAATCACTATAATTCATTTGCCAATTTCTCAATTTGTTCAGCATTCAATCGATAGTAAAGCCACTCCTCACTCTCCGTCATATCCACTGCACCCATTCGGTTATAGAATTTACGCGCTGGATTCCAGCCAAGCACATGGAAATCCAAACGTAGACAACCGTATTCCTTCGCTTTTGCCGCAACAGAACGGAACAAATAGGTGCCCGCGCCCAACCTACGATATGCGGGCCGTACATAAATATCTTCGAGAAAATATGATTTCCCTTGCCATGTTGAGTAGGAGTAGAAGCAAACACTATAGCCTATAGTGACGCTGTTTATGAAGCATAAGAATGAAAAGTTAAATAATTTGTTTTTAAAGGTATGATGAGAGAGTATTTCCAATTGTAATGGGTATTGTTGTACGTTAATGTTATGTTTTGAGAATTGTTGAGAATCGTTGCAATGTATGCAGTGCTTATCATACGGTCAACTGAGGTAAATGTAGAAAATTATGCACAAATGCACAAATATATTTATATTCATGTGTGGGCGATTTACTTTTTACAATTGATACATTTTGTCTGCGCTTATCGGTGTGTAATGGCAAATATTTAAGGTGGACTATGTCAACGTGTATTTGTCTATGTCAACCTTTTTGATGGATTCTCATGTGTAAACATTGTAAGCATGTATATATATGTATGCATGTCTCTACATATATTTTGCGTTATTTGAAGTGAGAACACAGGGGTCTCGAACTCCAATACCTGTTCGCTTATAGACATTTCAATTATATGAATATAACAGCTATATATGAATAATTAATGTAGGACTTGATGACAAATTCATATACATATGTATTTCCGTTAAGGCACTGTAAAATAAGACTTCTCTGTGTATTACTTACGCCGTGGGCTGTTCTTCACTTTGGAGTTCAAGCACAAATATATGACAAAGCTCTTGGCCACCGTCAAGTCCAGCATCGCGTATTAAATCTAGAGAATATATAGTTAATCCAAGGGAAATATACATTTGCTTAAATGTATACATATAATTGTATATTTGTAGCTTTGTTTACCTTTCTCTGTCAGCTTCGGACCATCGCTCATATTTTCGAAATCAGCCAATTCCTAATGGCAACAGAGACGCATCATATTCAATTAGATTATCTTTCAACGAATTATTCTTTCAACACTCACCTGTATCATTTCACGTACAGCGGGGATATCATTAATTTCCGCACGTCTAAATGTGAATATTGGCTTAGTTGCCATCGCTTTTTCTTATTAAATAATGATGTTATTAGTTTGGCTTTAAAAATATCGCTTAATTTTGCTAATTGATCACGTCGAGATTTTCTAAAGGTACTCTTATCAGAATTATTTATTTAGATTGACATATTATCATCCAGAGTTGCCAAGTTTAAGGCTATATTTTTTTTTGCAATTTTAGGAATCAAAACACAAAAGTGGCTAACTCAAAAATATGAGTTTTTAGTTGGAGTTAAATAATTTTCAAAAAACATGTGTGTTATTAAAAACTGTGTTATTCATTAAATTGCAGTATCAGCTCATCTAAATGTGTACTCATACATAAAATGTACCGTTATGTGTGTGGATAGTTTTCATTATAGATTTGTTATTTTAACTAAGTCATTATGGCAGCATAAATCAAATTTGGTGGAATGAAAATTAAATCTCTAACTGAAGCGAAGTGAATTAAATATTTATATGTATGTATGTATGTATGCTCATTTTCTTATCGCTACCACCAAAGACGTAAGCAGAGGTGTAATAGGGTTGCGTTATAACTAAATAACCAAATAAAAATATAAGTTAGAGTGTATGTATACATATATGATATTTTATGTAGACATTGAGTACATTCTGTTGCTTATCACATCAACCGCGTACTCGTTGGTTGACTGTCGGTAAACATAAGTGACCTTTTCACCAGCGTGCCAAGTTATTTCATTTTTTTTGTTTTGGTTTTTTTTTATGACAGAACATTTATGTCTCACTGTCAATAATAAGAGCATTAAACACGACATACAAACACATATATACATATATATATATATTGATTTACATACATATTTATATTTATGTGTAGATGCATGTGCCAATGACTTGTACAAAGCATTTAAAATAGCTGAGAAATAACATAATTTTCCATTTAATGCCGTTAAAATGTTCTTGCCTTATCTCTATAATTCACTGCTCCGTTGTTGACGTGCTGACTGTTGACTCCATACATACATACATACATTATACATATACACATATTATAAGCAAATATGTGTGATATTGCTGAAGGATCAGAAATTGCAGCAAAATTTTGTTGTCTAACTCGTCCAACAAATCGTTGTTGTGGTTGTTTTTTTGTCGATCCTCAGTTATGTGACATAATATCGGTTATACTTTGGATCATATATGAATTTATTTATTTCTTATTCAAACTTCATTCAAATCTTAAGTCAAATAAGTTGTTGGATTTTAAAATTGTGTATAATAAGAATTTAATGATGTAAATCTGTAAAAAAATATTATTATTTTTTTAATATTTATTTTAATAAGAAGTAAATAGTGTAAATCTGTAAAAAAATATTTTTTTTTGTAAAAAAATATATAAAATATTTTTTTTGTAAAAAAATATTTTTTTTTGTAAAAAAATATATAAAATATTTTTTTTGTAAAAAAATATTTTTTTTTTTTTTGTAATTTTTAATAAAATAATAAATAAACTTTTAATAATTAATTTTTATTATTTGTTTCAATTTTTAATAAAAATTTTTATTATTTTAATTTTTATTAATTTATTTTAATTTTTATTAATTTTAATTAATTAATTTTTAATAAAAATTGAAAAAATATTTTTTTTATTTCAAAATTTTTATTTATGAAACAAAATGGATGCAATATTGTATTCGTATATTCTATTTACTTTTTGCTATTTTGTGCCATAAAACCGTGTTATTAAACCTTATTAAAATAATTGCATGTAACGTACTCTTACAAATTTATTTATATATGTACATCAGTATGTTGTTGCACTTGATGCGAGCGGTCTTTCCATATATGCCGTTAAGCATGCAGCAGTCAGTGGTTGCAGTGTGACTTTCGATATTCGCTTATCAATTTCTGTGCTTATTATTACTTTTAATATTTCATATGCATGTATGTATGTACTGTTCTCCGCTCCATAATTTTTTCTGCTTTTATTTTATTTTAGTTCGTTGTGCGCTGGATTCATAATTATAAACATATTTTTTCATAATTTTATACTTATTTTATTTTTCAATATACTTTTTTTTTGTACTGCATGTGCACACATTAAACGCCTATTTATATTATTTAATGTTATCACTTGAACGCCTGGTCAGAGTGTTACTTATTTGTATGTCGCGCCAGTCCAACGAATGCAAGCCACAGGCCACCAGTCACCCGCCGCACATGCAAACAAAAAAAGTTTCACTGATAACGGCAACATATAATGGACGACGACGATGACTATACTTGGTGGCTTGTATGTACAGTTCAAGTAACGGTACAACGACTGCAACAATGGCAGTAATTCCCTCATAAAGCCATTCCACTATCAATCGCCTGTTGCTGTATGCTTTCTTACAAGCGCCTACTCCTACTCCTCCTTCTGGACCAACGCAGTTTCTTTCTGCAGTCGGTACTCACCGGAAAATGGATGTAGTTTATCTTAAAGATTTCTTTTTTTAATTTCGACCCTTTTATTTATGGTTGTTGTGGAGAGCTCTTGCATATACGTAGATATGGGTATACAATATCATATTTATGCATATGGAAATGTGTTATCGCTGACTGTTTGGACTGACTCGAATGCAATGCATACTTACTTACATAGATACATATAATTCAATGTGCAATGTCACATCGGTTGATTGCTTTTGACTTCTGTTTGTTATGCTGCTGAGGCCACTCTTTTTTTCTAGCTGAAGGCGTGTGCACTGATAGCACAAACTTTCTATAGATAAGTATGGTCCTTAATCCTTTGTTGTTAATTGAATATTTTTTTGCCGTCTAGCACTGTTCAGTCAATTGTAGAGTCTGAGCAGATGAATGCTCGCGCATGTATCTTGCTTTAAGAATGTTAAACTCTACCCATAATGCATAATGAAATCGGCCGCAGAAACCGGGCACGAATATTATCAGGACATTGACTACATGCCTGTGAAATGTGTAAAATGTTAGATTATAGAAAATAATTATTTTTTAAATCCATTAAGTATATTTCTGCCTCCAACGGAAGTTCGATCAACACTTGCTTTTATTCTTTTCGGTAGCTGGTAACTTTTTTCGGTGAGACAACTTAATTGAACGCTTTATGAATAACTATAGTATATTCCCAAATATCGAGTCTCGAATAAGTTGGCCCTCATAACCACAATTGTCATATTGTCTTAAGTAGATTGAAGATATTTTCATTTTTCAAGAGATAAATACATATAGACTTACAGATATGTATATTTGTATACTGGGATTGGCTCATTGAGAATTGGTTTAATTAGGCGTTAACCCTTCATTATTTTTAAGGGATGCTGCATTAACACATATGTACTTCTGCATTAACCACCTTCATCACTACCACATCCACTGAACGTTCTCGCTGTAGGGTACCTAAGCTTTCATTACAACCGCAACAATTTCATTCTAGTTGTTTTTTTAATATTTTTATCAAACGATTGCACTTTATCTCGCCGCATGACGTCACAAATAATCGCTCATTCATGCACACACTGACATCTATGTATATGTATGTATGTATGTGTGCAGCAAAAGTGTGACAACCGTTGATAGTAGACGGAATTTCATTAAGTAAACTGAAGCGATAAATGAAGGAACAATAAGGCTTGTCGCCCCAACAACAACACAACACATCGCATGTAGATTAGACAAGTTTATCGCCTTTTATTATTATGGTTATCATACCGGCTTGTATTTTCTTTATTTTTTATATTTTTGTTTCACTTTTTTATTATTGTTTTAGTGTGTTACAGTTGTTATTCCATGAAGTACAATATTTATTTTTGTTTTTGTAAATTTTTTGCAGGCACATTTGCACTCCATAACAGACATATTGGCACTTTTTGTGAATGAAAAAGGTTTGAAAAAAAAAACGAGAGAAACCATATGTATGTATGAGTGAATGAACGTTTGTTGTAAATATGTACTAGTATGTGACTCTGATACTTTTTATCAGTGACTGAAGGTCGTCACTGATATCTGATCAGTAACGGCTTTTGTTTGTGATGACGACGGGGGATTCCTACCGGTGATTGCTTATGTTTTGGAGAATTGTTGGTGTTGTGTCTGTTTGGTTTTGTTGTGTGCTGCTGCTGTTATCTAAAAGCCAGTCGATGTACACACATACATACTTATATATGTTGGTGTCGGAAATGCAAATAGGTATCATGTTTAGAATTACTAATATCTTATTGTCTATGGTATTTTTTATATAGGGATACAAAGCTTTTATTTAGAACAAAACACCGAAAAAATTAATGACTTTGTTTTCGCACAAACAGGTCATAATCAATGTACAGAGGTAGTCAAAATTATTTACACATCGGACGTTTTTTTACAAGTTTCACACGAAAATCTTTCGTTTGTTGTTGTTGTTGTCGCAGAGTAACAAAATGCTATGTTGTTGTAAACCTTGATCTATTCCTGAGCGAATGAAGTCAGTTCGGCTAGAATTACTAGAACTATGGCGGAGAAATAAGCAAATGAACTGAAGACTCGCAGTAGTCAAAAGTATTTATACACAACTTGAACTCTATTATCCTGTTCTTATTTAATGATAACTATAAAATTTTAATGTTCAGTATAAATTCCTATTCTAAGGCGATAAATTAATAATTGGTTGCATTACCATTGGCATCAATAAGAGCCTGCTTTATGGTCCGAATTAATTCAACCCAATTGTGCGCTAAGTTAACAGTTAATTTAGACTAAATGTCGGTAATTTCGGCGTTTTAGGTTATTATATCAATTGTCGTCTGATTTTTAACGAAAGACCAAACATTTTGACTAACGTTTTGGTCATGATTGTGCGGAGGTCAACTTGATTTGCTTCATTTAAAACTTTTGTAGGTTAAGATCCTTTATGAAATGGAGCATTATCCTGTTGTAAAATGTAGTCAATAGTTGGAAAAGGCCGCGGGACCACTACAATGGCATGGTCATGTGAATTCTGATATATCCGAATAATTTAGGGTCCCTAAATTAGTACCAAATTTCCAAAACAGAAGTAAGGAAAATTTCCCCAAATAATCAAAGAATCAAAAAATGTCACTCCCGACTCTATTTAGCGTCTAAACTGCGTCTCCTTCTCACGTGGTAATTGCATAAAGCGTTTACTAAAGAAGCCCTGAAACTAAAATTCAGCCTTATCTGCCCACGACAGGTTTTAGGATGCATTTTAAGGCAAATGAGAGGCATATCGCTTTTTTGGTTTCGGAAGTGGTCAACTTTATGCGTAAGTATTTATGTTACTATTTTTAAATGTCCTTAACAGTGTAGCATCATTGACTGTTCATTTGTATGACAGTTCCTACTATCCTTCTGCATTCTCTTTGAGTTATCACAGGTTTCCGCCCAGTGCTCTTTAAAGTATCCTTACAATTGTTCGTGTCCTTCTTTTTAATAACATTATAAACAGTATTCCATCAAATTCTATAAATTTTAACTAACTCCGAAGCCGAAACCCGAGACTTAAACTTAGTAACAGTCTCCAATCTAGTTATAGTCCTTAATTCCACTGGCCTCGGCATTTTATTTACCAAATTTTATATTTTAAGTATTTGTTAGTTAGTTATGAATGCAAAAGCCAATCAATACTCTTGCTTAAACCAAGTCCAAGGCTAAAGGCTAAATCGCGGTGTGCAAATTCTTTTGACTACTCCGAGTCTTCAGTTCATTTGCTTTTTTCTCCGCCATAGTTCTAGTAATTCTAGCCAAACTGACTTCATTCGCTCAGGACTAGATCAAGGTTTACAACAACATAGCATTTTGTTACTCTGCGACAACAACAACAAAAAACGAAAGATTTTCGTGTGCAACTTGTAAAAAAACTTACTATGTATAAATAATTTTGACTACCTCTGTATTATGGGAATAAAATTTATGTTTTAAAATTTGATTAACGCACCGTTATGAACGGCAAACAACCGTCCTAATTTTCCTAAAGTTCCTAATTATTTCTATATTCGGTTCAGCTGAGTGCGATTTGCAAGTTGGAAAATTTTATCAAAATCGTATGAACGGTCTTAGCGCATATAGCGTGAGAAAATATTTTTGTTTTTGTTTTTATATATTACAATTGTACCTAGAATGCAATGCAATACTAACAACAATTCAATTCCAATAAGTTAAAAATAATAATAAAAAGCTAAATATTAGAGAAATTCATTTGCTGCTACAGTTGCCTTACTAAGTCTGAAGGCCTCTTACGTTTTAGTCGGTTTTCTCGTTCAGCAGTACCGATTAGTCAGGATGCCTCTTCATTTACATACATGCTGTATAAGCCTCATTTCGTGAGTCTTTGCAAGTTTGGTTATTTCATTTACTACTGAATTCACACCAAGTTCACGGTGAAGGTCAGCAGATCTAACATACCAAGGAGCATTAACTATACTTCTTAGAACCTTATTTTGGGAGCGCTGAATGCAGTTTTGACTTGAGCAACCCCATAGTTGAGCACCATAGGCTCAAATTGGCTTTAGTACTTGATTACATATAAACAACTTCGATTGAAAGCGTGGATCTCCTACTGACTAGATGGTAAAACTTAGCAAATTTTAAATCAAACTCACACCTTTTTTTATAAATGGAATGGTATGATGTTTTTTTTAAGTAAAGTCTACGTGCATTGATTTGGAACCATTCAATTTAAGAAAAATAAATATGCTTAAATTTTTTACTAAGCAGACACTCTTTTTTTTTTTACTCTCGCAACAAAGTTGCTACGAGAGTATTATAGTTTTGTCCACATAACGGTTGGTTGTAAGTCCTAAAACTAAACGAGTTAGATATAGGGTTATATATATCAAAATGATCAGGATGACGAGAAAAGTTCAAATCCGGATGTCTGTCTGTCCGTCCGTCTGTCCGTCCGTCCGTGCAAGCTGTAACTTGAGTAAAAATTGAGATATCTTAATGAAACTTGGAACACGTGTTCCTTGGCACCATAAGAAGGTTAAGTTCGAAAATCAGCAAAATCGGACCATTGCCACGCCCACAAAATGGCGAAAACCAAAAACACATAAAGTGTCATAACTAAGCCATAAATGAAGATATAAAATTAGAATTTGGAATAAAGGATCGCACTAGGAGGGGGCATATTTGGATGTAATTTTTTTGGGGAAGTGGGCGTGGCCCCGCCCCCTATTAAGTTTTTTGTATATATCTCGCAAACCAATAGAGCTATATAAACCAAACTTTCTGCAGTCGTTTTTTTAGCCACTTCCTTATACAGTCCAAAAATTACAGAAATCGGATAATAACCACGCCCCCCTCCCATACAAAGGTTAGGTTGAAAATTACTAAAAGTGGGTAGCTCACTAACCAAAAACGTCAGAAACACTAAATTTCACATAGAAAATGGCAGATAGAAGCTACACTCAGATTTTTTTACAAAATGGAAAATGGGCGTGGCGTCGCCCACTTATGGGTCAAAAACCATATCTCAGGAACTACTCGACCGATTTCAATGAAACTTGGTTTTTAATAGTTTCCTTACATCCCAATGATATGTTGTGAAAATTGGCGAAATCGCTTCACAACCACGCCTACTTCCTATATACCAGAACTTTGAAGACGATCTGAATCGTTTACATAACAATATATAAAGTAAGCACTAGTGAAGATATCGATGCAGAACTTTGCACAAATACTACGTTTATAGTGTGGCAGCCCATTTCTAAAAATCGCTGAAATCGGACCATAGGTTTTCAAGGCCCCATATATCGAACATGAGGACCTCGTTGCTTCTAACCTAATATTATGGTTTCCAACTTTCAATGGACTTTATACAATATATATCACGAATATGTGGGTCAAATTGTGTATTTTATAATATTAATAAAGTTAAATAAATAAATTGCGAGAGTATAAAATGTTCGGTTACACCCGAACTTATCCCTTCCTTACTTGTTTCTAAATAAAGAAATTATATAACAGTTTAATAAAAATCCGGATCTGGCAAACTATGTTAATATTTAATATTCTTTGAATCATTTTTGTTGGCTTTGTTTGTGCTGGCTGTATTCTCTTTGTGCGTTTTTTATTCTAAATTCAGAAACTGTGCTCATATTTCTGCGTTGTTATTTGAAGCTTGACACCAACGCCCCAAATAAAAACAGCAAAAGCAAAAAAAAAAAATATAAAAATATATAAATTTATTGTTTTTATGTATAAAAACAGCCGCTATTTTATGGTATAAAAAATTTCGTTCATGTGAAGCCATAAAAATATTATGATGAATATATACGCCAGTATACATATCCGCCATATATATGTGTATAATGTTTATAATTAATATAACTAATTTTTTTAGATGTTCCTTCTTCAATTAGGTTTTAGTTATGTTTTCGGGTCTATGTTTTAATACGATGATGAAATAATTATGAAAATTTAAACATGTTACAATTTCTATTTTCATGGAATTAAATTAAATTAAATATTTTCTATGAATGAAATAGAATTGATAGAAAATTATATCATTGACCTTTCTCTGAATAATAATTTGTTCCATTTATGGATCATGAGAGAAAAGGCTCAGCACTGTTGAACCCCAATATTAGTCTTTAAATAAATATTAAATTTCATTCAAAACTCAAAAATGTTTCGTTCCTCCCTTCCGTGAAATTTTACAAAACTAGGCTACTCAAAAATAATTTAAAAATTTTTGAAAAAAAAAAAAATATTATGGCTTTCGTCATATCATCGATAAGAAGCAATAAATATAATTTTTCGTTTTGAAAACATGAAATGTAATTGTATCCTATTATATCTAGTAAGTAGTAAAAGGTCATTTAAGCAACGGCTAGGCAACACGTAAGCCTTTTACGTTTAAAGCTAAATTCGGCAAACTTTTCCTATAATTACCACCGAAATCGTTTTGTAGTAATGTTCACATTAATGATTATACTCAATACTAAAAGTTAGGCTATTAATTAAGACTGAGTCCAGCACATAGTGTCGACGTAAACAAGTTCTGATAGTGGCAATCAGGTTTGGCGCCAATTATTACGTACCATACCTCCAACTTGAGTCACAATTTGATTGCAAGCGCATAGTGTGTGTGTGTGTGTGAGTGTAGCCAATGTGAGCGCCATTGCTCTGATAAGGATACCGTGAAGATAGGGATAGTCGCGAAGTCAATTGATACGACATCGGAAAATAACGACGAACAAAGTCGCCTACAAAACATATGGTTTAGTGTTTTTGTGTTGATATGTCGGTTGTCGGTTGGAATTAGTGCATTCCCAGAGTCATCTAAAGGCTTTATCGCTGCGCTTTGCCTAGACGACTTGTCTGGGCACGCACACATATCATGACGATGACGATGAGCCGACATAGGGCTTCCGGCAACTGATATCTTCCAGCGGCCGATTGGTCAATAGGCTAACGACTATCGGTCGAACGGATGGTATGACTATGGAATATCAGCCAATGTTAGATTGTTATTGTTGTACCATGTATATATGTATGCATGTATTTTTGTTGAAATACTTGCTTATATACATTTTAAAGGTGATATGAACTTTTGTGATAAGTTTTAATCAGAAATTGAATATTGCGGTTTTAGCTTTTGAATTTGTATTAGTTATTTCATTTCAATTCGTTGGAATTGTGTTGTGTGCGCTCTGTCGTAATTTATTTAGTTGTGTGGATGATAAAAATGAAAACGGGCTTTGTTTTTTTTTATAGATTCTTTTCCCGGGTGGTAGGCGGTCATAAGCGTTGGCTGTTAGTCGTTGGCGCACAGTTAACAAAGTGGGTACCGTCGCGCCGTACTACCAATAATTTTACATCGACTCCTATACGAATGTACTCGTATGTTATACTCGTGTGTCGAGCAGAATCGCGTGTGTGATCATACATTTTTATATAATATAACAATGTTTTTTGGTTTTGTGTATTTTACTTCCTTATTCACACATCCTCGTGCGGTCGGCATATGTGTTTCGGGTTTCGAGTGGAATTCCGTGTGTATTTAATCCCGGTTAGCCGCATGATTATCGAGCACACCGGGGTGTGGATGTTGCTGATTGGGCGTGATGCTGTAAAACCGAACCTAATTTGTGGGTGTAACATGGAAAACGCCTTTGTGCTCACGTTTGCATATCAATGCGAATATATTTCTGCTTGCCGATATCCATACACATAGCATGGTGCGAGCGCTTACATTCGTACCTATGTGTATGGGCATGAGAGCAATCGTATAAAGTTGTATCTGTGCGAAGTTATATTTCGTTGTGAGACGCAGGTAGAACGGTGTATAGGAATTCTATGAGGACTCTCACTTAGTGTACTAACCCTTCCTGAGGCACACGTTCACGCAGCTAGGTTGTACCAACACAGCTGTAGGGAAATGCCAACACGACTGACGAGCTGCATAATTTGACGAAGCGTGGAGAAGTCAGTTGACAATTATTGCCAATAAACACTGTGTACGCCTTCTAAATGCGAGTACATAAAAATGAAAATACGAGTATATGTGGGTATATATGGATATTTAGAAGCGTTCGAAATGTATGTGGCTATTTTGGTTTCTGCGTTAGTTTATACCATATTCTTTCGGTTTTCTGAGCTGTGTATCCAGATGCCCACTAAAATGCAATTACTTCGGTATTAATGTGTTCACATGTGGCGACGTTCAAGCCGCAAAATGACCCACAGACGCCCCCAATTATTATGAAAAACGGCGAATTCTGTATAAATGTTTTGATTTTGTGTAGACATATACACATTCAAACATATACATATGAATGTAAGAATTTATGCATATTGGTGGGTGTAAATATTATTTCAAGCGTATTTAAACTTGTAAATTTAATGCGAGTTTGCGATGTGGTTTTGATATTTTTTAAGTTTAAGCAAGAAACCTACGTTTGAATTTTCCATTTCATAACAGGACAAAGCTTACAATTTATATTGATTAAATTTATATTGATGAAATGAATGAAAATGAATAAGACCGATGAAAGTGGGTATTAAATGATAGGCCAGAGGGGAGTTTCTCACAAAAGCCTTGATTTTTTTTCAAATAGTTACCATTGTTAGGAATACTTGAAAAAGTTACTCTAAAATCGACGGCAAGATGATTTCCAGTAATTTCAAGAATTACGGACTGCATGTCTTTCTAAGCTTCTTTACTTGTTTACGAAGTATTATTCAACAAATATAGGGTTTTGGGTTTTAAGTTGTCTTCCTGCATTGTCAGAACCAATTGAAATAGAATGACTTTTGTTGTATGTACATACATATGTATGTAGGACTCTTTTTAGAGCGACTTTACCCAACAGCGGAATTATATATGTAGTTTTACAGAAAAGCATTTTATTTACGTATAGTGTAATATAATGGAAAGAACAAAAACGACACCGCAACAAACAAGCTGGCATGAAAATAAAACAACAAATTTGAAGGACAATAGTGACTGAACGAAAACATAAAACAAAAGCGTTCTCGGCCGCAAATGAAAATAAAATATGTGAAAATATTGTACATACCATATATGTACATATACAACAATACAACAAAAACCAAAACGTAAACCACAAATACAAGAATGTTTGAATAAAACTGAAAATAAAGCCGAAAAACAGCATACAAACATCGGAGTAAAAGTAAATTAGTGAATCACAACATGAGACATAAACACACACACACACGTCCAAGAAAAAGTAAAATGCAACAAATATAACAACACCAGACCAAACAAGAGTAAACCAAAACAAATAAGCGAATTAATTGTAAGCGAAGTGCAACAAAAGAAGGAACATGCTCAGGCGCATGTTATGTGCATGCATGAATGTATGTATGTGCATATATGTATGATTGTGTATGCTTACTAGTTTCGTATATATTCCTTCTCTGAGCGCACACACTGCTCATGTCATATCTCATGTCCTCATCCCGTGTCATATGTTCAACAGAGTATTTATAGACATTTTAATGAAGAATTTTAAATTTTTAATTTTACTAAACTAACCTGCCGCTCCCACTACTCATCTAACCATAAGTATACTTATGTCTACACCAACGACCACAATAATTAACACATAAAGTGCTCACGTACGCCTGCGCATTGGTGCTCAGTATGTCCATGAGTATGACGCCCTGCACGTGTCGCCTCTACCTGTGCTCATTAACCATATTTATCGTTTATTTGGCAGGATGTGTCAGGTTCGCTTTCCATTTCGTTTGTCCTCCTTCACTTGTGCCTATCTATTTGTCTGTCCGGCACTCGGTTTGTTGACTAAACGCTCGCCCCGTCATAGTTAATTTAGGCTTGTGTCTTTCAGACACTGTCTTGCAATGTGACTGTTTGTTGTTATTACTCAAATAAAACAACAATAATATTGTCCTTTTTAGTTTGTGTGTCAAAGACCTGTACGCATGAGGGAAGTGTATAATAAACTGCAAAAATTAAGTGGTGATGGCTTGGCGGAATTCTACGACCTACCTGCTATTTTATCTCGTTCAAAAGTCAGTAGCTATTAGAACACCAAATTGCTGTTAATTATAAAGGATTTGCCACAGAAGTCATTGCTTTTTGGAACCGGAAGCAGTCTGTGACTTGAAAAATCGTATTTACTTATGCTAATGGCAATTATTGCCCCAAATTTGTGAGTTCCGATTTCCAAGAGTAATACCTAACAATTTGTAAATTGGTATATGTAGGAACATGCATTTGTATATACATATGTATGTATGTTTGGTTTCATGAAAAACGAACGCGTTTAAGAAATTGTAGAGCTTTTTATATATTCTTATATACAATTTACATTTGTTTGACTTTGCAACCGCGATATTCCATCTATGACGATATTGGATAAAGGAATTCAATAAAATAAAGTTGTGTTGATACAAAGAAAACCGAAGACAGTCCAATTAGTACTACGTCTCACCGCCCCATATCGCCACTCTCACATTTAGAAATTTACTATAGAAGGATGCATTCTCATAGACGGCTATTATCTAAATTTCATGTGATTCAGTGTCGTGGTTATGTCTTGGCCTGGTGCCTGGAGCAGACATGTTCTTGGTTTTTGGAAAGTCGCATAGTGCAATCAGAAAGCGCCTAAATTCTGTATTCTCTTCTATATCAATGGTGACCATTGGTTTAATAGGCAGCGTCTAGGTGACCCGAAAATGGATATCTGGCGGATAATGTGACAAAAGTCTACGGTCTCATATAGGCAGACCGCCGATCGAAGGTGTGCAAGATAGCTGAGATAGTAGGCATGCCCGAAGATCACGTGAGTTCTGCATTAAATATTTTGCACAAGAAAGCTCTCGATGCTGTGTTTGCCGATCTGGTTGACTCTTTGAGAGATCACCATATTTGACGATGTTTAATCGCAATCCGAAAGAGTACATCAAAGAAACAGTAGACTTCGTCCGGAGAGTTCTGTGTTTCCACATTAGAACCCATGCGACTTGCTTTTGTTTCCAAGCTTGAAAAAGGTACTAAATACAAATATTTAGAAATGGATGCATACAAGAAGATAAACGAAATTTATTTTTACTTTTTCAATATATTACTTTAAGATAATCCGTAGTCGTAGTTTTCATTTAATGTTTTTTTTATATATTTGCATATTTTCGAAATAAATAATTAAAAATCTACATTTTTTGCTGGTTATTGTTGAAAAATATAATTTTCGTTTCAGTATATAAACACATATGTACATATATAAACACATATACAAGTTATTCAGAATTCCACTCCATTTTGTATGTATTATAGCGTCGCCATTTTAATCCACATTCCAATTAAAAAACATTATATATGATATATGCACATACATATGTATATACACACATTCGTTATTGAAAAACATTTCAAGTCAGTAATTGAAAGGAATACTTATTTGCGCTGAAAAATGCTATATTATAAATCACTTTGTTTTGCAACAGCCTGTCTCTGCCCAGCTCAGCTTATTAAAACGCTTACAGTTCATTTCAAGCGACGCTGAAAGCAACTAAATGGGAGTATTAAAATGAAATAAATATAAAACACATATTTATATTTATTATAAATTAATATATTTTTCATGTAATTTTGCTTGTATGTGTATTTAAATGCAATTGTTTTTGTTGAACTTTGACAGGAAATCGTCGGACAAATAAGTCAAATACAAAAGCAAGTACATTACGTATATATGTATGTATATAAGTATGTATGTGTTATATGTGGGTACAATATTTACTGCAATAGTAACAAGTACGATGTTACAATTTCTTTTGTTTTCCGAGCTCAAACCAAACCAAAGGCGAATCACTCGAGCTTCACTGAAGCCTGTGCTGCTTTGATTCTTTAAAAATATTGTATTTATACACATTGCGGTGATAAGCTGAAACTTGCGACCAGCAATGCTCATACATATTGAAATTATCTACATACGTACATACATATGTTTTCATACATATGTACATATGTAGTGTTGTTATATACATAAGTAAATGGGCGACTCCATCGGTGGCAGTGACGCAGCCGAAAGGTCCAAATGTTATACATTTTGTTTGTTTCATTTATGTATATCAATTTGTCGAATTTGTATTTGTAAAAAATATTTTGAAATAAAATTTCTTCGGATTATTTTTATTAAATTAGCTTAATTTTTTATTTTTTAATTAGCAATCTGGTTAAAAAGAACATATCCAATATGTATTATGTATATAAATTCATAAGCTTAGAACTAAAATGCTCTGTATGATCTATAGAGAGCTCAAAAACGATTCAGTGGTGGAATTTTCAATCATTGCATTACAGATTTCTATATCATATATAGCACTATCATCTGATGGGACATTCGTTTGACTCGTTGCTATCTACTGACATTTGAAAGGATTGAACAAGCTTATGTAAAAGCAAGTTCGGTTGTAACCGGTAATTTCTGAACCGAGTTCAACCATTTTCACCATCAAGCTGTATTATATCCAAGACTATACACTGACTAAATTTTGCTAAGATATCTCACATATTAGCCGATATATGCGGAATAAATTAGAAGCTACATTATTAGAAAAAAACAAGAAAGGGCTAAGTTCGGATGTAACCGAACATTTTATACTCTCGTAATTTATTGAAGAAATTTTATTTGTAGTACATAACACACAAATTTACCCATAACTTTGGCATAAAGTTTATTAGAATAACGAAAATCGTCATATATAGTATATGAGGGCTGAGGTAATTCCTGAACCGATTTCATTCATTTTCACCAGCAAGGTGCACGATATCCAAGACTATACGCTCACTTAATTTTGCTAAGATATCTCACATATTAACCAATACATATATGCGGAATAAAGCCCACCTTATTTTTGAAAAACCTATAATTAGGTATATGGGAGATGTTATGACCCGATTTTCATAATTTTTGGAACAGAGGCACACTATTAGAAGAAAACAATTTCCGCTGAATTACATCAAATTATCTGAGAGATTTACCCATATTTTCGGTTAAAATTTACCCTTAGGCACTGAGTTCAACATGTTCGATATGTGGGGCCTTGAAGAGTTATAGTCGGTTTTCGACAATTTTTTCACAAATGAAGCCAGTGATGATATACATTATTTGTGTAAAGTTTTATTCCGCTATCATCATTGGTTTATTATGTATATATTATAAAGTGAAGGAATAAGACGGAATTCAAAATTGAGTTATAAAGAAAGTAGTCGTGGTTGTGAACCGATTTCGCCCATTTGTCCGTATTATCAGGGTGTCAAGAAAATATTATATACCGAATTTCATTGAAATCTGTCGAGTAGTTCCTGAGATATGGTTTTTGAACCATAAGTGGGCGATGCCACGCCCATTTTCCATTTTGTAAAAAGATCTGAGTGCAGCTTCCTCCTTCTATTTCTTCTGTAAAATTTAGTGTTTCTGACGTTTTTCGTTAGTGAGTTAACTCACTTTTAGTAATTTTCAACCTAACCTTTGTTTGGGAGGTTGGCCTGGTTATTATCCGATTTCAACTATTTTCATGGTATGTGGTGGGGAACGTAAGAAAATGGAGTGCAGAAAGTTGGGTTTATATAGCTTCATTGGTTTGCGAGATATATACAAATAACAGATTTGGGGGCGGGGCCACGCCCACTTCCCCAAAAAAGTTACTTCCAAATATGCCCCTTCCTAGTGCGATCCTTTATTCAAAATTGTACTGTTATAACTTTATTTATGGCTTAGTTATGACACTTTATATGATTTTGGTTTTCGCCATTTTGTGGGCGTGGCAATGGTCCGATTGTGCCCATTTTCGAAAGCAACCTCTCACGGTCCCAAGGAACATGTGTTCCAAGTTTCATTAAGATATCTCAATGTTTACTCAAGTTATCCGGATTTTAACTCCACACGTCATCCTGATCATTTATATATATGTATATAACCCCATATCTAACTCTTTTATTTCTTGGTGACACAAACAACCGTTATGTGAACAAAACTATAATACTCTCTTAGCAACTTTTGTTGCGAGAGTATAAATATATTCCTACTGAATTTCTTAAAAATATCTGTGATATTTACCGTTATTTTCGGTAGAAAATTATCCATAGGCACTGAGGTCTTCATATTCGATATTTGGGGCTTTGAAAAGTAATATTACATCCAAATATGGTCTCCCTAATGTAACTCCCTGCACAAAATTTGTAGGCGTGGCTATGTTCCGATTTCGCCCATCTGCCACCATTAATCGCATGGGGTCAAGGAATATGTGTACTAAGTTTCATCAAGATATCAAGTTGACATACATACAACACCCTATATTTAAACCGTTTAATTTTAGGCCTTACAAACAACCGTTATGTGAACAAAACTATTATACTCTGCGGAACTTGTTGCGGGAGTATAACAAACATATTGCATGTATATAAAAGCGAGTACTATAATCGTATGTCCTGTGTGTGGTTAATGAATTGTGATGAAGTTATTATTTTAGAAGTTTTCCATACCATCACTGACCGAACATTATAAATAAAATTTTTTATTGGGATTTTAAAATAAATTTATTTAATACTATGTGGTCTCACATGAAGCGTTTTGTGGTTTGTGGCAAATAAATTATAATGAAAAATAATTTTAGTACTTTACCGCAAAACACAAAGACCTGAGAAGTTTAAAGTGAGCATTCTGATCAATATACATACATATGTACATATATCAACAGTATGTTCTAATAGATAGAAAAATTTTAAATTTACAAGCTTGTAATTAAGTTAACTAAGCACATACACTAATTTTAGCTGACCCCCAGCCAGACATGCATATACATTCAGACCAGCATAATTAAGTTGTTATTACTATATAAGTACGCAGTCTGTATATTATATAGTTTTCTCACCATTATGTGGTGCCACCCAACGGTGAGCCGTTTTGTTCAACAGCCATGACTTCAATTACTCAAATGCATGTAAAGTTCCCGCAATGCTTGACTGAGACAATACCTGTCGGAAGTAATCGACTTACCGAGTATTTTTAAGGCATTGGGACGCGCCTTTTTAAATGTTTACAGTGAATGCGTTGCTTCAAGCTCTTCATGCTTGCCTACTTCTAGGCAGATAAGCGTGCATGCGTAATGTGAAAGCTGACAGGTTACATACATATGTATTTGTATATGTATTTATGTGTTTATTTGTGCGCTTTGAATGCGTATAGAACTTTATCAGCTTGCATGGAGTTAGTATATAGTACACATGTTTATTTATGTAATGAGAACGTAGTCAAAACGGTAAATGACCTTTACCGTATTCGCTAATTTGTTTTTATTGAAAAAAAGTCACTTGTATGCATGTGGTCATGTGTATTTCGTGTGGCTTTATTGTGGTTGTACTTTGTGAAAGTTTATCGTACCAAAAGTGGTATGCACTTCTAAATATTTTGAAAAAATTAAAATAAAAAACTTATGAAAAACATTTTTATAGTTTTTTAATTACTAGTCGCTTATTTTGTAGAACAAGTGTGTATAGTAAAAATAATATGTTTTGTAGCGTGATCAATAAATCATCAATGACGCATGTTAAAGTGTCAACTGGCAACGGGATGATACTTGATTCGAATACCCAAAAACAGTTCTATGTGTGCATGTAAATGTATATGTATCATATGCAGCAAATGCGTCTGCGCCGAGTATAGATGATTACTCTCTCGAGAGGTGCGTTGCATTCGTGCATGTTCTTAAGTCAATCGTTTGATTTATTATACGAAAGGATAATATGCTGCTGCTGGTTGTTTGTTGTGTATTTGTTGTCGTTGGATTAGTTGTTTGTTTGGTTATGTTAATTGTCGAAATTCACACTTGAGCTGAGATTAGCGTTGAAGCATGGAAGTGGTCACACGTTGGAATATTTATATTTATATATATACATATATTCGATGTACATACATACATACAACAGACATGTGTGTCCTATGAGAAATATACACATATGAACTGGGAATTTGGGGAAAATATAGACCACGAAGTACTATATGCAAATACAGATGTGTGTAGCCGCAATAGGTAATTTGCATGTTAGTATCTGTTTGGAATTGTTTCAAATGAGAATTGATTTTTTTCACTAATTTTTTAACGATTCTGCTTTAATTATGTAATACAAATCGTTTTGTTTTTATGAATCCTTTTTACAACAACTTCAAATCTTTATATGTCCCCAGAGTGTGCCACATTTATAAGACATGCATACGTGTTATATGTATTCACATATGAATTGTGATTTTTTAACTCATGCTTACAGAAAAAACGTACTGAAATTCAGTAAGAGGATATATGTTTTGACATATTTATGACTGAACCCAGGCGTTAACGCCTCGTGGAAAGACACTTGATGAGCGCAAGAACATATATACCAACAATTACATACATATATGTACACACATATATTTATAAGTGCTTAAGAACTTTATTTCGATATTCATTTGTCCGCACATTAGGGTCTGCCTTTTTGTGCAGCCAGAGAATATACAGATCATCTCAGAATATATTTTTTTCTTTCATATAAAACTGCTGAAGTGGTTTTTCGAAAACTCTCTTTTCGAATAGAGTTTGTGTCCACGACACTCCACTCTTGTTGGAACTACTCTTCCTAGCATTTGTAAACCAAATAACTTTCGCATCACCCTGAAGTCTCCACGTTTACATGATTGCATAATATAAATGCACTTGTGTGCACTAAAGTACTTAAGCACTTGCGGGCAGCGTCAGCTCCTTTGGATTATGAGGACGAGTTGTAAAATGTCGTTGGTGGATACTTTTAAACGTTTGCTCATATCTCATGTCACGCTGACGTATTTATGCGTTTTCCAGTGATTGTATTTAGTAGATTTTCGAATTTTGGTTTTATATTGCAATTGTAAACGCCAGTAAAATAAAAATGGAGCCTCAAATAAATACTTGTACTTACTTAGTTTATGATGAGCTAAAAATTTTATATTGAGGTTTTTCAAACGAAACTTAAATTATGGTTGAAAGAAGCGAGAATTGATAAAGAACTGAAAACCTGTGGTTTCCAAACGACTTAGTGTACAAGTGTATATGTTAAGTTCATACTCAAAAATGCGGTTACATTTTTTTGTGTGACTTTTTATGGAATTTAATAAATATTACTTTCGAAACGGTACTTAGGAATTGTGTATTAGAGAAAAATGGTATGAGCTTTGCATTAAGTCGCATACGAGCTTCATTGCGTTCCGCCTTGAAACAGCAGAAATTATGCTGAATCGCCTTGGCAGGCAACAGTATCTGAATATCTGCTAACATGAAATTTTGACTTTAGAAATTGTATAACCGAAATTTATCAAATACATACATACATATATGAAAGTATATACATGTTTAGCAAATGAATCACATATTGTATGAATTTATTTATGTTCATAACCGATTATGCCTGGCGGCACATATTATATAGTATATGACCGATTCAATTTATAATTATAGATTTGCATATCTGTAAGTGAGTGCCTGTATACACGAGCCTTAACATTTCCTTATCAATTCACGTTCAAGTATACTTAGCAACACTTAAAGTACTCCAGCAAATCCCTTTCATTCAACATTGATATGCTGCAACTATGTAGTTAATCCATATGCATTTAAGTGCAACTCTCAGCTCAAGGGTCTGCGGTTCGTCGCCTTACTAATAGCCGAGTTGATTTAATGTAAATAGTCATAAATACTATTATCAGCATCGTTATCAAGTAGTAAATTAACCAATTACTTCTCTACTGCTTACAGATTTTTGATAAAACAATTTTCTCTCGCATTCATTCATCTGAAGTGCAAACAATTATTGTTTTGACAGGACAAGTGGATTTCCTCCAAGTATATGATATATAAAGTGCTTCTAAAGAGATATTTCTTTTGTATACATGAAACAAACTTCCTATATACTTTTACGGTTATTTTTATACTCTCGCAACCTGTTGCACAGAGTATTATAGTTTTGTTCACATAACGGTTGTTTGTTAGATATCGGCTTATATATATATAAATGATCAGGTTGACGAGTGGATTTGAAATCCGGATGTCTGTCCGTCCGTCTGTCCGTCTGCCCGTCCGTCTGTCCGTCTGTCCGTGCAAGCGATAACTTGAGTAAAAATGAAGATATCTTAATGAAACTTGGAACACACATTCCTTGGCACCCTGAGGAGGTTGCTTTCAAAAATGGACAAAATCGGTCCACTGCCAAGCCCACAAAATGGCGAAAACCGAAAATCTATACAGTGTCATAACTAAGCCATAAATAAAGTTATGAAAACATAGGATCGCATTAGGGAGGGGCACATTTGGATGTAATTTTTTTTAAGGGGGCGTGACCCCGCCCCCAAATAGGTTTTTTGTATATAATTCGCAAGCCAATAAAGCTATATAAAGCAAACTTTCTGCAGTCGTTTATTTTAGCCATTTCCTTATACAGTCCAAAAATGAAAGAAATCGGATAATAACCACGCCCACCTCCCATACAAAGGTTAGGTTGAAAATTACTAAAAGTGCGTTAACTCACTAACGAAAAACGTCAGAAACACCAAATTTTACGTAAGAAATGGCAGAAGGAAGCTGCACTGAGATTTTTTTACAAAATGGAAAATGGGCGTGGCGTCGCCCACTTATGGGTCAAAAACCATATCTCAAGAACTACTCGACAGATTTCAATGAAATTCGGTATATAACACTTTCTTGACACCCTGATAACACGGGTGGAATATGGGCGAAATCGGTTTACAGCTACGTCTACTTCCCATATAACTCAATTTTGAATTCTTTTGATTCGTTCACTTTATAATACATATATACATTAGGACCAAATGAAGATAGCGGAATAAAACATTACACAAATACTGTATTTGAGCTGGGACATCACTTGTGGAAAAATTTTCAAAATCGAACCATGACTTTTCAAGGCCCCTGATATCGAACATGAAGAACTCAGTGCTTAAGGTTAATTTATCACCGAAAATATAGGTAAATCCCTCAGATATTTTTATGTAATTCATTCCCTCTGAATTTTTTTCTTATAACAGTTTCTCTCTGTACCTGAAATGGTAAAAATCTGGTCATAACTTCCTTAAGAATTAACTCAGTCCCCATATACTATTTATGATGATTTTCGTTATTCTATTGAACTTTATACCGAATATATGGGTCGAATTATGTTATCTTTATAAAATTACATCAATAAATTGCGAGAGTATAAAATGTTCGGTTACACCCGAACTTAGCCCTTCCTTTCTTGTTCATCTTAGTTTGCTGAAATTTGTGTCCTAAGCTAGCAACATGTTGGAGTATAACGTAGTATAACAGTTTTGTTCACCTAAAGATTGTTTGTAACATAATAAACATGCTAGATATAGAGTTATTTATATCAAATTAATCAGGATGATGAGACAAATTAAAATCCGTTGTCTGTCTGTCCGTCCATCCGTGTAAGTGATAATTTAAGTAAAAATCCAGATATCTTGATGAAATTTGGTACACATGTTCCATGGCACTCATGGTATTGCAGATTGGCTTTAACTTTTGGATCAAAAACGATATCTAAGGAACTATTCGACTAATTTCAAACAAATTTATATATGTTATTACATTGACATCACTGTGAAGCAGATGAACTTGCCAGATTAGGCAAAAAGTAAAAGAAGAATCTTCTTTGCTGATGCGTTTGTAGGAAAACATGGAAACTATAGACGATGTCTCGGAAGTTGTACAGATAAAACTTTGTGATATGATTAATTTTAACAAGAGTGGTTTAGAGAGGCCGTGGTAGTGTGAGGGAATCCAGTCCAGATGTCCAAATCCAAATCCACTACACCTAACTACCTTAAAATTATGATATTTCAGATTGAAAATAGACGAAATCGGTTCACAAACACACCTATTTTGCATATAACACAATTTTGAATTCCATCAGATTCGTCCACGTTTCAATACATACACATACATATGCATAAATTAAGAACCCGTGCATATATTGGAATAAAGCTTTAACAAATACAGCGATCTCTCTCTCTCTTTTCTATTCTATAGATGTTCCGATATAATATTTTCCTAATAATAATGTGGGTGCAACAAACAAATTGCAAGAGTATAAAATATACTCTTGTTACACCCGAACTTAGCATTTCCTAACTTGTTCAATGATTATTTTATTAATTGTGGTCCAGAGCAAGTAATGTTGACTACAGAAATAATAGAAATAAATAATGTTGTTCATTAATTTACATATATTTTGAATAATTCAAGTAATTCGTGAATTTTTATTCAAATTTAAATAAAAAATTGTGTATGGTTATGTGAAACAAACCAATTAATTAACTTTGAAGCAAAACTACTGCAATTTGTTTAAAATTTGCTACAGCCATTATGCACTATTACACGCCTCCATATAAGTAATGCAAACGGTGGAAATCGACATTTTTAAAACACGCAATAAGTAGCACAAAATTAAGTATGAAAATTGAAAAACACAAATACATAAATACACAAAAAAATTGAAAACCCTTGTGCTCACGTTATACTTGCATTCCTTTGCATATGAACGCTCACTTTCGCTTCGTAAAATTCTTACGCTCATCAAAAACTCATAAAATATTATGAGGCATTGAATTACAGGGTTTCTAAGTCGCCAACAGTGGGCAGGCAGCGCGACCGCTACGTCAAGGATTTTCAAGCGTAGCGCGAGTTTAAACCAGAGAAAGGCTAGCGAAATCAAGGCGCTCGACGAAAAGTCACCAAAAATCCATAAAAAGTGTGAGAAAGAAATTTCTATAGTTAATAGGCGAAAATTGTGCGCTTGGATATGGTAGGCTTTACATATTGTATAAGTGGGTACCTTAATCTGCGCTTCTACTCATATATTAATGTATTGAAATCATGTGGGTGCACTTGCCAGTCAATTGCTGAGAGGTGTATGTGAGCGCACCACTTTCTTGGTGAAAAGTCGTAAAAAGTTTTAACTCTCTGTCTGACATGCCCATTGGTGGCGTCACTAGGCCATGAAAACAGCTCAAGTGGTCAAGTTACGTAAAACCATATTTTCATATAAACATGCAGAAAAGTCGTAAAATCGAAAGTTATAAATTATATATATTTACTACATATATACAAACGGCAGCTAGCATGTCAATATGTATCTGTAGTTGTTGGCATAAAACAAAATCCAGTATTAGATTGCACAGACGGAGTTTTTATAGCATTTTAATGCTCTATATGTCTATGCGAAAGTGTCTTTTTCGGAGACATGAAATGAATTCTCTGCCTGAACGTAAATATTGTAGCTTATTAGAGAGTAGCTTAAGCAAGAGGCGTGGTTCGAAATCAGTGCTTAGACTTTATACCGCATATACTATTTGCTTACCAGCTAATAAAGGCTCTGCTGAATTTTCGAAGGCAGACATTTTTCAAAATAATGACAAAAATATAAACCACAATTCTTAAACTCAATCGCACGTGTATGTACATTTAGCTTTTGAATGACTTGACCTTTGTCAGTACTCTACAAATTTAGTTCAAAATTTTATTGATAAGCTGCTCTAGCTTTCGCTTTGCCAAGCTCAATTAGTGTACGCAATAACGCTAGCGCTGATCTTTTTAAAGCGGCAAATACGGATTGTCAGATCATATGATGCTTCAATTGGTTCTTACTTATACAAACCCGTAATTTATTTCATTTTAAAACATTGTTTGTTTATATTTAATTCTTTAACATGTCCGCAAGCTGACGCCATTGACACTCATTTAATTTATGTGAAATGTGTTAATATATAATATGAATTTCTATATACATATTATGTATATGTTAATTGAAAGATTCGAAATTATATTTTTGAGCCTAAAAATACAGTTATGAAAACAGACGTCATAAGGCTTCATGTATTATTTTTGACATTTCATTTAATTTAATCTAACTTTAGTTACTGAATAATCCTCATGTATTTTGAATTTGTAATTCACAAAAATATAAACTGATAGCCAGAAAAATATCTGTATTGATCCATTTTAATAAAATAATGATTGTCTGCAGTACAGTTCATAAATAGCTGAGATTTTAAAAATGGGTGTTGATACTATGATCTACAGAAGAATTACAAAAAAGACTAAATCAACGGGAATCCAATGAGACAATGGGTGTGACACCGCCTACTTTTGGGACAAAATCTATATATCAGGAATTAATCAACCAATAACATTCAGATTTGGTGATATTCAGATATTACAGTTCGATAATGGGTGAAAATGTTTTACAACCAAGCCTACTGCTCACAATTTTCAATTCCATCTAAGAAATTATCGGGAAAAATTGTTGTACAAATACTGCTATGAGGTATGGTTTGACTGGATGGACTACAACCTATCTAGACCACATAAACAAACGCCTTTCTATATTTTTTTACCGAAAATATCTAAAATCTCTAAATCAAAAATCTAACTCTCACAGACACTTTACAGAAATTCAGAGGTAATATTTTGCTTTCAATATTGCGCCGCTGTGCCAAAAATGGGTAAGTCGACTGTCATATTCCTAGTATAAGGAATACTTTAAACTTCCAGTGCGCTTTATATCTATTAATCGGTTTATATGTGGGTTATACTAGCAAAATTAAACGATTGTATAATCTTGGATATAATGCAGATTGAGATCGAAATTGGGCGAAATCGGTCTTGAATGAAAAGCTCTCAATTGATATAGTTATAGAATCTTTCTGTATAAATCTTTTATCTTTTTGTATTAAATTAATGAACATCCGAACACTCTCTAGCGAAAATGCTTAAATGAGCAGACTAAAAATCGATTCCAACTTCCCAATAATAATAACCTAAGTGTGCTTATAAGATCAACACCAAACCGTGTTTGCCGATTTTTTCTTCGTACTACATATGCATGTAAAAACCGCAAAACCTAGCAATTTTACTTGAAAATTATTGCAATAACATTGTGTATTTGCATACTAATTAATTTTGTTTCCATATGACTTAGAAAAACAAAAACCATACTAAATTTACGTAATATGCATTTACTGCATTGTTATTTATTTTTTCAACATTTAACGAAGTAAACAAACGAGTACGTCGTGGTAAACAACAAATATTTTCGTACGTACCGATGATGATCCCGTCAACACGTGCCTTGCAGGATGTTTCATGAAAATATGTACATATGTATGTGTGTACAGCGCTGTTTGCTTAGCCGCGTAAAGTACAAAGAAAGGTAGAAATACACTCGTATGTAATATGCAGTATTCTTATTATACGTACACAGTTACCTATGCATTTGCGGCTTTTGAAGTGTTGCCAAAATATTTTTCGTTTCGATCCTTTTATATTTGCTTAATGTTTGTTTGTCGTTCTCGACATATTGTAAGGAACAAACAACAAATGGCAGACATACGGGTTAAGGTATTTACATTCACCTACATATGTATATGTATGTATGTACGAATAGCGAAGGAAAATAAGGAAGAATGCTACACTATTTCACGATTCATAATAATGTCATGTGTCTTCAGATTACTTTAGACTCATGAAGAATATTAATTAATAAAATAAAAATATATGAAAAATATAAGAAATATTATGATGTCAAATGCTATCATCCGCGTTAGATTACGATATTTCCCTAGAGAGCTATAAGCAAAATGTTATGAATTTATAGAATTTATAAGCAAAATGCTTTATGATCTCGCAACCCCTTGCTATGATATCAATCAAGCATATGAGGTGGATCTAATACGCTCCTTGCTTAAATTTCTGTATCAAAAAGCAATTTCTTGGACTATTGCTTCCGTATCTTATAGATTAGGCGAATGTAACTGTAATTCTTACGCTGACAGTAAACATTTTTTTTTGTATTTATGATGGTATTGATGGTCGTATGTATATTAAACATAATTTTAACATAAATCGATATCGATGTAATCAAATATTGGGCAAACAATTAAAAAGAATATAAATTAATGAAATAACGACTGTGATTCAGGAACAAAAATATAATATATATTCTAAACTTTTTTAAATATTTTTTTATTTATATTATTCATTGAATCTTTATATGCCTATACACACATACATAATATTCACAGTTGTACTATTTTTTTAGACTTTCTTGATTTAATTTAAGTCAATCGTTTTAAATAGCGACAATTAAGGGGGCGTAGCGTAAAATTCGTGCCAGCCATTGTCATTTGTAGAAGCGAGATAGCGCTTTCAATGCGAATAACGGAAACAGTAGCCATCAATAAATCTGAGTGGTGGTGAGTTTCACACAAACAATATTGCGGTTGTAGAAATGGCTGAGGTGGATTAACAAGTGCCGCCTTAACAACAACAAGCAATATTTCAATTCCGTATAATCAACAAGGGTACTCAGGCGTTGAGCGTAGATACTAAGAGAGAGTGAGAGAGAGCATGGTTAATAAAATAAAAGTTTGTGTGAGTATATGACCAAGCTTCGCTCTAGCGGTTTGCTGAATTTGAGTGCATAGAACGAATGTTTGTGATTGTGTGAATGTTTGCATTTTGTAGATCTGTGGTTTGCTAAAGCTGACTCCTCAGCGTGTAGGAGATATATATTTGTATTATATTTGTATAGCTCGTTTGTCTGTATGCGCTCTCCTTATTGTACGTTGGTGTGGTGTATTGTGCTGGAAGCTGCATGTGCTCTATAAATTTTATGTTCTTGTTTTTGAGATTTTCAACGCTCTTTCGCTTTGCGCTGCTTTCGGTTTTATATTCGTATTTTATTTATTTCTTTTGGTAAAACACATTGATTTGAGATTTTTCATTTGAATGTGCGACAGATTTTCATTAGCAACAGTTTAAATAAAAAACTCGTACATAACGCTAGACGAGACGCGTGAATTGACGGAAAGTGCGCAGCAAAGTGTTCTAATAGAAAATCAAATCAAACTTTTTTTCATTACATTAGATGCATACATATGTACATATAAATATACAAATATACATAATTGTTTCAATGTTGGTGAATTACAATTAAAGGACGCCTTTAAGAATTAATCGTACACAAGTGCTCATAATTTTTTTTTATAAAATCGGTTAAATTGCGATCGGCTTTAATAAAGACGTGTTCAAATGAAAACTTACAGTGGAAAATAATGAAATTCCCTTCACGTAATAATAGCAAAAGCTCTCCAATAATAGCTACAGCGCATAACGCTGGCGGTAGTAGTGGCATGCGCGCATCAAAATACGCTAATGTGCATAAGGATACAAGTAAGGACACTGGAAAGGATCGACGCATGCCCAGTCTGTTAGCCAATGCAGTGAAAATGAAAATTACAAAATGTAATGCCGCCAAATTGCCCAACTCCACGAATGCCAATAAAAGCTTAGCCACGGTGACCATGTCGAGTACAACTGCAAATACTTTTAATAACAATATGTGTGAACTAATGAATGAGAATAACAGAATGCCACATTTATCAAGCTTTCAAGTTTCTCAAGAAGCGAAAGGATTAGAAACATTGAATAAACTCTTTCCATCAACACAGAGCGCTAGTAGTGAGTGTGGTGATTTGAATACAAGAGAAATGAAGTTTCAACACATACAACAACAATTACAATATTTGGGGCAGCAGGATCGGCTATTGGTAGAAGATATGCAAGCTTATGTGGCAAAAACAACAGAAAAAGCAGCTGAACAGCGCGAACACTTCAATGCGATGCCGAACGACACAAGAGTGACAGGGAACGGAGGTATATTAAAGGAAGAGCAAAGCACTTCACCGCAGCCAATGCTGAACGAGCATGCAAGGATCGTAGGAAAACCTACAACAAAGGAATTGACTGCGCCCAAAGTTGACGCAGCAGAATATTCAATACAGTCGTCACAGCAACAACAACAAAGGGCAGAGACAGAAGAGAATTGTGCACAGGCGAGAAACACGAGCGTACATACAACAACACCGCTTACTTTTATAAACTCACACTCACACAATGGATCGGTAACACCACTGTCACCACCACCACAAGCGCACACAAAACCAACACATTTACAAGCTGAACAACAACAACAGAAATCTCCTGCGTCACTGTCATCGTCGTCTTCGACCGCTATGCCTTCGTCTTCGTCTTCTCATTTGGCTTCGTTGCTTGCACTGCCTGCTGCTTCGCTGCCGTCATCGTCTTCTGTAGCGGCAGCGATCGTGTCCGCGTCGCCAATAAGGTCCGCAACACCAAAACTCATATCAGTTGTCAACGAAACATCAAACCAAACGGTGTTACGTACGATCGGTGAAGCCCGAACAACATCAACACCAAAATCTGCCACAGTGAACGCTTTAGAGCAAACTATTGATACAAAAACAAAAACACCCACAACACTTGCAGCGACGGATGCTTATTTTGAAGTGAAATTAGAGAATAACCAAATCGACGAAACGGAGAATCCGCAACAGCAACAACAACAAAGTAGTGACGTTGTTGATAGAGATAGTGCCGTCAACACGGATCACCCACAAATACAACAACAACAGTTAGCGTCGCGAGATAAAAATGCCAAAAACGTTGATAAGTTTAGAAGTGCGATAACAACGTCTACGGCGTTAACAAAAACAAAAACAGTAATACCGACCGCTGCCGTGCCGCCGGTTGTAACCACAAATGTCGCACAAATATCAGTTATCAACAGTAATAACAATAATAATAGTAGTAAACTAAGTGTTAGTGTAAACAATACAAATTCAAGTGAAACAAAAAATTCGAAACAAAGTGATAAACAACAACAAGAGCAAATATCTGTAGAGCAACAACAAAACGATTTATTGCCATTAAACTATCGCGGTGTAAATAATTCTGTTATTATAGCTAACGTTAATAGTAATAGCAGTAACAACAACAACAACACGTCGCACTACATACAAGAGGAGCAACAGGCAACGGCATCAGCGACGACACTGCATGATCAGCAACTATTAGCAGGTGAGCAACAATTGGCCGTTGAGTCGCCATATTTGCGGTACGCTCAACAATTGTCGCAGGATAGCACAAGTGAAGTGCAACAACATCACCAGCAACAACAACAGCAATTGCTGCAACTCACATCTAATATACTCAACGGTGCTGATCCCAATTTAAATTTGGCCGTCGCCACTGAATTGCAGCAGCAACAGCATCACCAACATTTCTTCACCCCTTACAACAACTGTGCATACGATTTGTCGCGACATCATCAGCAACAGTTATTGCAACTTGATCAACAACAACAATTACACCAGCAACAGTTTTCCAAAGAGGTGCTCGATAAATCCGATTTAATTGCCTTACATCCCTCACATTTACTATTTACTCAACATCTGACAACGGCGTCGTCCCCCTACGTACACTCACCACCGCCGCATTTACACCCGCATCACGCACATCACCCACAATTCATAGACGACAATATGCGTAACAATTTCAGTCTATACACCTATGGTGGCAACCCCCACGAACATCTGCACCATCACTCAAGCACCGGCGCTGCACCCAGCAACATCGACGAGGTCATACAAGACACACTAAAGGATGAGTGCCTCGAGGAGCATCAAGCGGGTGTCACCTACTGCGCATTAACCACCGTGGCAGATCTCAAGGACCCATATCATGCACATTCGCACATGCTGAGTCCAGCGGAGCAACAAGTGCTGACACCCACTCAGCTGCATCAGCTGCATGTGAACACACAACAACACAACAATTCGGTGAGTTCGGGTGGTGGCTCACCCTCGCCCACTGCACTCTCGCACGGTGGTGCTGCAGGCGAAGTGTCCAACTTTACGCAACTTACCAACGCGACCACCTACCGGGACCTGTATGGCAGTTTTGCCACCGATCCCACTGTTATACCACTCTTTCCGTCCTCGCTGAGTCCAGTTCTAACGAGGTGAGTCAATAGATTTGTTTTTTTCGATATTTTAAGTGGAGTAGTGTGCATTTATCAATTCAATTTTTTAAAATAGATCTTTGACTATTATTGGCTTATTGCTTTTGTTGTATTTGAAAGAATATCATTGATCAAAAGCAACAATAAAGCCAGTAAAATGTGAATCCATCCTAGATATGAAAGCCAATTTCGGCTTGCCTTAGACATTCGTATATACTATTTTTTATATTATTTACTGTTACATGACTGTTGCTGACTTCGTTACTAATTATTCAGAAAAATTTAGTGCGATATAAAGAGGCTACAGTCAAGCAAATCGGTTTTCGGTGACTGACTCGCGCCATTGTTAAATTTAGTTAGAAACCTTTACATATACATACCCACATATGAAAATAAAGTGCAAAACAGATTTTCATACACTAATTTTAGTGAAAAAATGACAATTTCGAATTTCCTGAGAGCTCACTGAAATCACGCTTGTACGTAAGCTTGTGTATGAGCCTTACACGAGTGATTGATGAAATCATTAAATCTTTGCACTTTGAAATGTACAGGTGATGAAAGGAAACGAAAGCGAAAAAATAAACTTTAAAATAGTGCAAGTAATTGAATTGTATATAAATACAAACATATGCACATAAATGACATGTAAAGCTAGTGTGGCTGCTTTTTTCTTCTTTCTTCGATTTGCCCGCAAAACGCACGCACGTGCTTTTTTGCTTATTTCACCCAACGGCCAGTAATTTGATTGTTTTCGCTTGCAAGACAAGTGACAAGTCAGTGCCAGCGTAAATGTTTCACGACTCACATTCACCTGTGTGCTCGCAAATTACTCCTACATACATACATATGGACGCGTGATGATGATGACTAATGCTATTATGATCGCCGATTGATTTGTAATTTTTAAGTTTTATACAAAAAAACAACACAATAACATAAAATAATATAAAAGAAGCTCTTTTATACATGTAGATACATACACTTCTAAGTACATACATACATATATATTATGAATATAAATATTTAGTGCAGTACTTATGAATACGTAGACTTTTTGCAGTGTTGCCTTCCCTTACACCAACGGTGTACACAATTCAATGCTCCTGTTTTGTTGTCGCTTTGCCTTCATTCAACAGACAAGCCAGCTTACATATATAAATAACTATGTATATGTGGTTGTTTGCCGTCTTCATATAAACATTTTCATTATTACCGCGTGCGTATCGTGTTACCATTAAATAATATAATAATGTCATAACAACAATAAGCCAGTTAGCTGAAAAGTGAGGTGTAAAAATACAGTAGTATACAGCCGCATACATATACATATGTACAGCTATACAACTTCACTCATGTGTAGATAGATGTGTGGGTGCATGTGCATGGTATGGACAAGGTATGACGACTACGTAGGAAAATAAAAAAGCCGAGTGGCACAAAACATGCATCATTTTCTATGCAAACATGCCAACTCATGTGTTTTCTGTGCCACCGCATACACTTGCCACCTCCCAGCCTTGCAATAAACACCTGCTGCTGTCTTTGCTGGCTTCGCCTTTACGTGGCTTTGGCGGCTTAACGTTGCGAATGCGACTCATAGCAATGCTGTCTCCAGGCAGCGGCAAATTTTTTAGAATTTTCGTCTATTTTATCTCGGTTTTTATGAAAATTATATAGAAAAAATGTGATTTTTGTTAATTTCGCGGATACTATACATGGATATTGTTGTTGAGTAAAAATTGGTTCAAGACTGAATTTTCTGTACGGTTTTATGTTTTATCTATACTTTTTAATCTAGAGTTAAACTTTCCTAACTCGAATCACCATAATCCACAAACAAACTTCGAGTTAGAAAGACTTCGAGTTATTTGTATGAAATATAATTTGTATGAAATTTGACTTCTATTGCCAATTTATGGAGAACTTCGAGTAATAAAAGTTCGAATTATAGAAATTCAACTGTATATATATTAGTTGAGTGTGAATGGATAATTTTTTTAGAACACTTTGGGTAGTCATTAAAAACTACAAATGTTGAATGAAAATATTATTTGTTTTACCGTTAGCTGAAAGACAAAGAAGGAAAAAGTTATTATTTTTTCAAATTTCCCTCACTGTATTTTCATGAAATTCAGTATTTTTTTATAATTAGACAGACTATAAATATATTAATATTTAAAACAAAACAATTTACTCAAATTCTCAATCCAAACAATAAACACACGGCTAAGTAAGACTGGGTAGACGATGCAAACAATAATAATATAAGTTATCTAGTCTGATTCTGCATTTAAATACAAAACTGCAATTTTTTAAAACAACAATGAAATTTAGATCGTTTCAAATTAATTCAGCTCCAACAGTTTTATTGTGATCTCCCTTCTTAAAACTGTTTGCCACAGATGTGCAACAAAATTTGAAAAAAAAAACGAACTGCATTTTCTTAAGAAATTAACTGGTCTATTGGTTACTGCGGGCTAGCAGCCAATTAACAAATTATTCCTCGTATAGATATAAGATCAGATAGTAAGAGCGGGACATGGTGCACACGTGTTGCACGTGCCACGGCGCTGAAGTGTGACCAACTTCCGGCTGATGAAGCTGAAAAGTGGTAAATGAGTTTGTTAGGACATTAAAAATGTAGAATGGTAGTTTCCATACCTTTTTTTTTGTTCGAAAACACTTGAAGGAATAGAACACCTTGGATATATCTATTGTGTAGAACTAAGGATCGTTACTCTAGTAATAACTTATGCACTAGTAAAAGTAGTATATGTGCAGCTAGGCTCAAAACTGTAAGTAAGACTCTAAATGCTTGCGATTTTCGCGAGCGCAGCTGTAAACGCGGCGACATACATTCACACACATCTAGTATACTTACTATAGGCTTACATACAGGCATCTAATATGTCTAAATTACCTTCCTATTCGTATGCATATAACTACGTATACATATGTATATGAGTATGTGCGCTAAAGTACCTTTGTGTGTATTAATGTGGGTGAAACCGTGTTTTTTACGGTTTGGTGTAATGAGTGAGCCCGCAGCTTTATGACGAAAATTTGTCACTGCCAAACAGTAGTTCACACAATTTGTGCAAACTTGAGACATTTTCATTTTTATTTTACGTTCCAACGACTATGCGTATACACATGCTTGTGTTGCATGTGTGTGTCTACTTTGCATTTGTACTTTTAACTATTTTCCCTGCAATGCTCACTTAAATTCATACATACATATGTACTTATAGTTTTGTTCGCTGTGTTCTAAATATTTACGGTTTTGTTGGGGCTTTTACATTTACCCGGTACGAGTAATTTTAATTAGAAACGTGTTTTGCATAGTGAATAATCGTTTATAGTTTTCGTCGTCGAATTTCAGAGGCAAATACATACTGTGTGCGGTTTTGTTTTTCGAGGCAATTATTTTTTCGTTAAAGGGTGAGGTAATGAGCTGTTGATTTTAAATGTGTGCTCATACAGTCTAAAATAATTTCTTGAAAGTCATATTTTTAACAAGACAATGTTACAGATAATTTAATTTTAAATTTTAGTATTTAATCAAATATTCGCATTTATTTTCACAACTTTATAGTATGTATTTCTTTTCTGTGCTGCACTTGCGCGAATTCGCAAAACAATAATATACGTATTATAAATATGATAAAAATAAAACACTGAAACAACAACAACAATATATCTATATTACTACCTCTTCATAACTTCCTATATACTGCAGGGTAAAAAGCAGCGCGTACGGGTATAGTACATAAAGAACCAAACACATATATATTATATATAGACATGTATATATCTATACTGCAATACTATTTCTTGAGATACGTAAATTGTTTAAACTCGAGAAAAAACCTGCAATTTTCGTGCAGCAAAGTGCAGAAGGCACACACGCTCACACTGCGCCAAAGTTGAGATAATTGCCAGCGCACGTTCAAGTGTCCAACAATTGCAGCATTGCAGCAGCGGCGACACTAGCTACTGACCATAAGAATAGCGCCAGCCCCACCTGCTTATCAAGCGAAGACGCTGCACTGGCATGCACCCGATGTGACACTTTGTCGACCACTTAGATTTGGATATTCGATAGTATCTAACTGTGGTTTGGCATGGCGCAGAAATTCTGCATATTGGCGCGTTCGAGTAGCTCCACGCTCGAGTGTCAAAGACACTATTTTCGCCGTTCTTATGTCGTTTGCCACGCATTTCAGTTTTGACTGCCCAGTTGTATTTATTGTTGTTGTTTTGGCTATTGAATACTTTTGCACAGCTTTGTTTTGCTTGTGGTTAGTATGGTATAAGATTTTTGCTTTTCCGCATTTGCAGCTTCATTATGCAAAGACGCGTGCCGCGCATCAGACGTTCCGCTTTGACTTTTTCATTGTTGTTGTTTTGGTTATTCTTTTATTGTTTGTTAGTGCTCTACTAAGTCATTTTATGCTTGTCATTGTTAATACTTTAAAGTTGAAACTAAACGACGGTGTTTAGTTAACAGTAGTGTTAATTTTCCCATTGAAGTGAAACGTGTTTGCGCTAAATTTGTGGCGCGCCGCGAGCATTCGCCATAGTGTTTACTCAATTGAACAGCAACAGTTACATGAACATGAAGTGCTTATGAAGTTAATTTCATTTAAATATAATTTTATAGAAGAAAGCGAATAGTGGGGAAAAAGTTGAAAAACATATGAAATTAATAAAAAAAATTAATGAACCGAAAAGTAAAAAAACAAAATAATTTTTTTATATGTTTAAATAATTTTTTTAAATACTTTAAAATAATACAAAAATAATTTAAAAATATTTGATAATTTTTTTTTTAATTTCAATAATTACAAACATATACCGGACAGTATGAGCATTATAAAAACAAAATATTTAATAATTATAAACCACAAAATTATAAAAAAAAACGTCATCGGTTGTTATAAATAAGTCTTTTATTTAAATAAAAAAAAATTGGAGAAATTCAAAGTACATTAAAAATAACTTTTGACGATTAAAAATCTAGGAAGAAATATTTCCGAATAATAATTATAAATTATTTAACATATAGATGCATACATATATAATATATCTACATACGTATGGACTTGCATAACCTCAACGAGCCCGCAAGAAAAGCCACAAGAAACAACAACACCGCAAAGTATTTCAGTGACTTCCAGCAGACTCTCAAAGAAACTTTCTGTATTTGCACAGAGTGCCATTGGAACAGTTCATTTCATGAGTGAGCAGTAATGGACTTTTAAATATACATATGTACATATTTACTCCAATGCCAGAGTATTGATTTTCAACGTCGCAGTGTCTGTTGTTTTTTGAGTTGTTTGTCCATAGAAAAATATAGGATTTGACTACCAGTCTTTTCATTCAATTCGAGATGACGCTCATAAATGCTTGTATAAACAAAACAACAAATATCCATTGAGCTACTGATTTACATATATGTATAACGGTCGATCAATGATCGACGAACAGACGTAAGCAAAATTGTTTGAATGACTGTCGGTTATTATATTTTCAGGGTTCGACAGTGCGCTTAAACATTTCAGGCATATTGCAACTATGTTATGTATGTGCATATGTAATTTTTATAGCAAATGTTTTGGCCAGCAACAAATAAAGATTTGCAAATATTTGAATATTAAACACAATTCTATTAATTTTTTAACATTTATTTTAATTAATATATGATTTTGAAACAGATTATTTTCTCTCCTCCTCTTTGTATAACAAATGTGTCTCCACACACCGTTCTTAGTCGCGTGACGTTGTTTTGCAACTCTAGAGTTGTTGTTGGTGTTTACTTGACTTTGTATTTGTATGTGGGTGGTCTGATCCACAAGTTAGTGTCATATTCAGATGCTGGAGTTATGAAAACACAACTCATATAAACAATATCCCTGAGTTTTGGTTTTATGAGCACACTGACGAGTGCATTCGTACCATATGTATATGTATGTATAATAATTGAAATAGGTCAGGAGTTGGAAGGTTTTATGAAAATCTGCAAAGTTCCATTGAATTTTGAGGTATTCACAAGAATATTATATGCACCAAATATACATACATACATTAGGCATATTTTTAATGGAATATATGTACATTAGCACGTATACTGGACTTGATTTCTATGGAACAGATATTTTATATGATGAAATGTATGTTGAAAATAATTAATAATTCAAATAAATAATGATTAATAAAATAATATTGTGGTAAATATTTGCAAATACACAATAATAATAAAAAAATAAAAAATATATTTGACATGCGAGTAATGTATTTGTATAATTCAACTAATAATACAGCATTAGAAATACATCATTAAATATTAGAGTATAGAAAAAAAATATAAAAGTGCGCAGAAATGAACTGATATTATAAATGAATTAATTTATTACAAAACTTGAGTGCTGCAAAAATAATTAGCGAAAATGTTTTTCCCGAACTACAACAATATGTATTTCAAGAGCTATTGTTATAGGTAAATATTATTAAAAGACTTACGGATACATAAATATATGTATATATATTATATGCATATATATTTATATATATATATATATATAAAGACGCAACAAACACATGTACAAATAACATCCAACTTAATAATATAATCCTCTATTAAATAATTTTAAATTATTTAAGATCAGTTGAAATAGTTTAAGTATTAATATAATTCCAAAGATTGAACTACTATATACATATATACCATACATACGTAAGTCGTGATATAAAAAATATTGATTGCTTAAATTCTTTGCGGTGATAAATAGTTAATAGGACACTGTTGTATTCATTGTGCACACTTACATATATATAAGTTGCTATAATTTACTTAATCCATAAGCACATATACATATTTCGCCTTTTGATATCATTAACTAATCAAGTATTTTCTTTGTTTCTTCCACAACTTATTTGTTCGCTCGTTATGCATATGCATTTTGTACGCCCTATTGATGATCAATCGTCGTCTTTTACATGCCAAAATCCAAATTAATGCAACGACATATTGACTTGGATGCAGTTATCCCGGATCACTGTTGACATCGGCCACCAATGGCATGCCACAGTATGGTGCAGTCACCGCCGTTTCATCCGCCTCGCCTACCCATCAGCCAGCACATTCGGCCGCTTCCACGCCGGGCGCACACACAACCAACTCCGTCGTAGTAGCGGGCAACACGGGTTCGGGTTCAAACTCCATCACCAACGATGACTACGGCTCGCCGAAAAGCAACACTAGTAGTAATGGTGCTGCTGGTTGTGGCGCGACCAACAACAATACCATTGCTGGTGGCAGTGGACGTTTGCCTGCATTTCAACGCATCTCCAGTTATGGTGGTGGTGTTGGTGGTGCGGGCGGTGCAGCTGTCGGAGTCGGTGCTGCTGTGGCGAATGTCAGCGTCGGTGGTGGCGGCGCCGATCGTTACACATCGTTGACAAATTATCGCACAGTAAGTACGACCTATATACATATGAGTACATTCAAACATAAATTGAGGCGAGTTTACAAGTGTAAATACAGTGTGCTTACTTACATATGCACAAAAATATTCGTTTGTAAATGCATATGCGATGCACTAAACAAATGTATTTGTTTGTGTATTGTGACTAGTAAAGCTCTCATCTTTGCAACTATTCTTCACATACACCTACATACATATATGTTTGTATATAAATATGCACTAATATAACAAATTCTAAATTTCGTTTTGTTTTTTTTTCTGTTTTCTTTTTGTTGTAGAACGACACATGGCCAGGTCATTATGAGGCAATTGGTTACGCGCCCACTTCGGTCGTAACGAGCGCAGCCGGCCTAGTTGGCAATACGAATGTCATACGCAGCTGCAATGGACGCACGGGCCCCGGCGTTGGGGTGGTTGGCGTTGGTGTGGACGGCTCCACATCAGCCAATTTGGCGGCTGCTGCGGCACATTTGACTGCATCCGCCTCGTTGACAGCCAGTAAGTAGTGAAAAAAAACGGAAAAATAAAAAATTAGTAGTCGATAGCTCCGTTGAAAGTTAACGGGCTAACAATATATAAGTATGTAAGTGTAAAGTATTGCTTACTAACACATTCAATTATTAGAACTATTGTATTTGTACATTAGTATATTACTTTCGATAATTAATACTAAAGTTTAAAGGTAGTTGATGGTGTTTATTTCTAAATATGCAAATACTCACTAGAATTTATTTTAAGATAATTTGATTTTTTTTTATAATTTCAAAAACTCCTAAAAAGTATATATGTAGTATATACGTATATATATATATTATTATAACAATTTAGTTTGGCACTTATTAGCTCGCTGTAGTTTGGTTAGAACGCTGTATGCTTGTATTTTGATAGCTGCTCGCATACTATGTACCTTCAGACATTCATGTTAACATAAATATGTACATATTCATATGTACTTGCGATATTTACCCGAGTGTGTATGTTTTCATGTACTGCTTAATGTGTTATGTGATTGTGGCCATTTTGCACAGCATTCCATACGTATACACGCATGTATGTAAATACAATTAAATATATATTTGCGGAAGCTGCTTGAAATTCCAGCAGTAGTGTGATTTCCACCATAAATTTGGCAGAAATGAAGCAGATGCTTGCATATGCATATACATATATGTACATATAAATATATTTTGAATTTTTTTATTGTTTCTAAAATTTTAGTTAAAACTGACTTTATTATATTTATATTGCATTTATTTTATTTTATGCTAAGTACCTCTAACATATAAGTAATCGTATTGAAATTTTTTATCACTAAACTATTAAGTACACTGAAAAATATGATTTCGTTATTTTAGCTTATACCCAATGGTGATAGTCTTAATTATTATATATAACTACGCTCATACTTCATACTTCATGCAAACGCTACAAAATTGTTTTAAATGCATTAAATTAATTTATATATAATAAATTTTAAATTAACATATGAATTTATTAAAGCATTTTACGATGCCGATTTTATCACCGACGGGCGAGAATGTGTCAATTGTGGTGCGGTTTCAACTCCATTGTGGCGCCGTGATAATACCGGACATTATCTGTGCAATGCGTGCGGTCTTTATAATAAAACGAACGGCATGAATCGCCCCTTAATAAAACAGCCTAGACGATTGGTAAAATGAATAAAAAAAACACAGAAATTAAGGTGTAACAAGTGTACACAGTTATACTTTTTACACTTTACTCAGTCATTACACATATTAAACAAAGCAAACAATATTGTCACAAGTTAAAAAATATATATATCTCCACCACTTAAACAATACCTACACAGAGTGTTTGTTGTGCCACACAGAATTTATGAAAATATCCTTACATCTGTGTAACGGATGTGCTTTAAATATTATTTTATTTAAAAAGTAAAAATAAAAGAAAAAAATTCAAGTGAACCTTATAGAAATCCGCCTACGCCTTTGCCTTTAAAGCCATTCACCATCACCATCATTGCCGTTGTACATAGTACTTACAAACATACATCCTCGTTGTTGTTATGTAAACGTTCTCGCTTCCTTTGTTGATGAAATCCGTTTCGAAAAAAGCAAGCTAAATACAAATATTTTATGCCACGCATTCGTGCAATTTAGTATATAGAAAGTATTGTAAATGCGAAAAGCGAAATGTAAATATAGAAGTAATGCACGCTTTACATAGGAATGCATAAGCGATTTAGGTTTGACTTGTTTCGCTGCATTCGTACAATTTGATTGCGTTACTGTAGTTTGCGTATGAATAATAATAAAGAAAAAGAAAGAAAGAAAGAAAGAAAAAAATATGCAAAACTAATTTTTTGACTTCTCATAATAAATTCATAATTATTGCAGTGGCCGCAGAGTCAAGCGCGGATTTCTATAAGGGCTTTCCGTATAATGTGCCGAGTCGGACGGCAACAGCGTCTGCCGAGGAACATTCGAACAGTCGTTCAAGTTCGCGCCGGATGGTAGGTGACACAAACTAACATACTTACATACATACAAATTACATTATTACACAAAAAAGAAAATTCGTAAATAAAAAAATTAAAACAAATTGCAATTTTTAAAATAAATATTTTTTTTTTTTGAAAATTAAAGTCAATCAATTTCGTATATAATGTATTTTTTAATAAATTTGCAAATGTTTAATATCTGCAATGTTGGAAGTAACTCTTATACGCTTAACTCTTCAAATTTAATATACTAATTGTGTTTATCATATTTAGAGTGCATCCCGTCGTGTCGGTCTTTCCTGCTCGAATTGCCTCACCACACACACCTCTCTCTGGCGTCGCAATCCCAGCGGTGAGCCCGTTTGCAATGCCTGCGGACTCTACTTCAAATTGCACAGCGTGAAACGTCCCTTGAACATGAAGAAGGACACAATACAGGTAATGATTACAACTCGCCTTCGTCATGGTATTCTGCAAGAAAACCAATAATAAAAGTTGAATTTTAAAATATAATGAAATTTAAAAAACTAGTTTAGAAGTTTCATTGCAAAAAAATTCTAATATTTCTTTCAAAATTCCATTTCAGACACGCAAGCGCAAGGCAAAGGGTACCAAGAGTGACAAGGCCAGCAAAAACAGTAAAGCAAATCCGAATGCCAACCAATCCGCTGATACCAATAACGGTAAGTGTTCCGAAATAATTTAATTTATTTGTATAGAATTGGTTTATTTGGCTGAAGCATGCGAAATTAATTGTTTTGTTTTGTCTCCTTTGCTTCTTCCTCTCTTTCACATGTGCGCCTCATCGTTTGTACATCGTCCATCGTCCATCGCCCATCGATCATCGTTCCTAACGCTCTCTTTCCATGTATCTATGTGTGTGTTGCATTCGCTAACGGTGGTTGTACTCATCAAATGAACTGTATTCATCAACTAAATTAACTCAATAATCAGAACTAAAACAATTAACAACTAACTTGCAACAACAACAAAAACAGCAACAGCAATCGCAGCAGCCGCAACTCATCCAACAAATGCAATTGAAGCAAGAGTCACAAAGCAACAACACTGTCTTAACGCATACGGCACTGATGTCGCCAACAACAAATGATGGCAGTGTCTCACCGACAGACACCAAATCACCACTTATGGCACTATTGCCACCAGCATCACCGCTAACAAAAATGGAGAATGTTAGTCCAATGCAAGAACAACAACTCAAACAAGAGCAACAACAGCTACAACAATCATACAATCAGAAAATGTCACCAATGACACATGCCAACTCACCGATAATGTTTTCATATACATCGCCGCCACATAACGGGCATTTGAATAACAATAGCACTTCATATAACAACAACAATAACAATAATAACAACAATACGTTAAATCTTATGCAGAAACAACTGCAGACTCACCAATCACAACAATTACAGAACATCCAACAGCAGCAACAACATCATACAGCACATTCTCCGCGCCATCAACAACAGCAGCAACAGCAACAGCAACAGCAACAATTAATGACACAACAACTTATGCATCTGATGCCACCACATTCGTCTCCCTCCACAACGGTATCGATGCCACCAACGCCGACTACGCCGACCACACCGACGACGCCAACGCATCATCAGCAACAACAACAGCTGCCATTACATCAGCAATTATCACCACTGCAGGAGCAACAGCAAAGACAACAAATATTTCAACAATTGATGCACAAACATCAGCTGCAATATGACCAACAACAGCATTTGAACAATATGTGCAGTCCGCTACAATATCATCAACATTACCTTCAGCAGCAGCAGCAACAACATCAACAACATCAACAACAATCAATTGAACCGCATAGTCCAGCTGGTTCAGTGTCGCCGGCGCATTCGACTTTCGGTGAATTGGTGCCGCTCCACGATGAGGATATTCGTATTCAACAACAACAACAACACCACCACCAACACTCGCACAACTCCCATTTGCTGGCACAAGATGTGGCGCTCAGTCGCAGTCCATCAATGGAAGATGACGAATTGATGATTGAGCTGCACCATCATCACCAGCAACATGCCAACGCACAATCGATGGCCTTGCATCTGCAGCATCAGCAAAACCTCTTCGATTTGCATGAATACGAACGAAAATACGAACGCGAAGCTGTGGTGAAGACGGAGTGAACGAGCTGTAAATAGAGAATGAGCATCAAAGAGAAACCAAAGAGTGGAATTTTAACAAATGTGTGTGCTTCATTTATATATGTATAGGCGTGTATATGTGTGGATGTGTCTGTGTGCAATAAGGCTTACCAGCTAATTGTATGTATGTACATATGTAATAAGTAAATTATGTGTAAAGCAAGTGCAAATGTTTTAAATAAGTCCTCATGAAGCACAATTCTCCAAAGCAAATCTATAACTAAAACGGTACAATATTCATAATTTTTCAATGCATTTCATTGCATATATTTATTAAAACAAAAACTAAAGTTTGTGGCAATTTATGGAAAATAGAAATAATTTGAAAAAAAAAAAATAAAATAAAAACAAATATTTATAAACATTAAGAGATATAGATACGTAAGCTAACACAAATTGGATTTCATCTAAAGTCTGACGAAAAGCATATTAAATATTCCAAAAAAATTTTAAATCGATATTAAATGTAAGTTGTATTTAAGAAAAATATGTATATTAAAAAAAATAATAATAATAACAAAAATACAAATCTTTCTAGCATACCAAAACATAATTATACGAATTTCTAGTTGTAAGCTCCTTTCGCAAAATCGCTTTGAGATTTATTTAAAAAGACAAAAAAATATTTGTATACACTCTTGACATTCTATTTGTAAAAAAATATTAATATTAATAATCTATATTTTAGTTAAGAATAAGTAACCTATATGTATGTATGTATATTCGATTCGTAATTTTGTAAAATCAATTTTCATTATTTTCTAATTTTTGCAAAGAAATCTCATTTACCCTTAGAATCAATACTTATATTTTAAAACAAATGTATACAAATAAATATTTTTTAATTATTTTGTTAAATGCTTGTTTTGATTTAATTTAAAAATCGGATTGTGAAATTCAGACAAGAGCTCAATAGAAATGATAATTCTGCAGTAAAAATGCATTGAATACCTTTTAAGAAAGTACATACAGTAAAAATACCACGAAACAAACGCCATAAACATGTACATTGTCTTAAAACAGTCAAACACAGTGTCTATTCCATGGTCTGGGGTTGCTTTTCTGTTTCCCGTTCGGCAAATCAGTACGTTTACAGAGACATTATTTAATCCGTTATGTTGCCGCATGCTGAATGAGAAATATTACTTAAGTGGGTCTTGCAACAAGACAACGACCGGAAGCAAACGGAAAAGGTCCTAAAATTATATATCCAGTGGAATAATGTAAGGGAGTGGTCCTCATAATACCCAGACCAAAACCTGATAAGAAAAAAACTTAAAGTGTGTCAATTGACTAACCCAAAATGCTTCAAAAAGACTGTACTCAAATAAGGCATTAAGGCATTGTTTTACAGGCTTCAAAAAATCGATTTTTTTGTTTTGTTTTAAATCTCTTCCAAAACTATCCAAGAATATGTCTTTAAAATTCCAGAGGCCAATTAGACATATTTTCAAAGCTAGAGCAGTTTTAGTGGCCGAGCGTCGAGCAGGTGCGAATGCTCAGGCAGACTTTAAAGCGCGTTTTCTCGAGTTTTCATTTTCACAAGTGTTAGAAAACGGTGCCGGCGATAGAAAAAGAATATATGTCCGATCGAAAAAAACCAAAGTGATCTAGATTCAGTATTAAATTATCTTCTATTTGAACTAAAAAAGTTGGACAAAAGTAAAAAGTAAAAAACTACTTGTTTTGCAACTTAAAGTACATTTTTTTTTCTTAAAAGAGTGAATTTTCAAACTTCGAAAAAATTTGGAATTTTATAACTTCTTCGGTATTTTTTTAGTTCATAAAGAAAAGAAAAAATTAAAAAAAAAAAAACTGGTTCGACTGTTTCAGATGCATCGCACGACCTCCATCACCGGCATCGATTTACAAGTGCAGACTCCAGGCGCTCCAGAAAAATACTTACAACTTTGAAAAAATTCCAATATTTTTTAATATTAAATATTGTTTTTAAGCCTTAAATATAGTATACTATCGTCTTAAAATTCCGTTTTCCATTTCCTTCCCTTTAAAAAAAATTGCTAAAAAAACGCTTTTTTCGGCTTCTAAAGCAGACTTACTTAATTAGAGGACGAGCGTCACTTATGGGTCAAAAACCATTTCTCCGGAACTCCTCGTCCGATATCAACAGTTGGTTGATTATATATTTTTGAAATTCTGATGTTACGGACAGAAAATATTGTTTTTTAAGCCTTAAATATAGTATACTATCGTCTTAAAATTCCGTTTTCCATTTCCTTCCCTTTAAAAAAAATTGCTAAAAAAACGCTTTTTTCGGCTTCTAAAGCAGACTTACTTAATTAGAGGACGAGCGTCACTTATGGGTCAAAAACCATTTCTCCGGAACTCCTCGTCCGATATCAACAGTTGGTTGATTTTATATTTTTGAAATTCTGATGTTACGGACAGAAAATTGACGAAACGGGTTAACAACCACGCCGTAGTCTGATTCATTCATTTTGCAATATATAAATCAATGAAGATATCGGAATAAAAGTTTCGACATCACTCATCTAAAAATTTTAGAAATCGGACTATAATTTTTCAAAGCCCCAGATATCGAAAATGAGGACCTCTGGACTTGTGACTTATTTTTTACCGAAAATATGGTTAACCCCATTAGATGTTATAAAGATATTCAGAGGAACCGTTGTCCTTATAATAACCTGCTTTATCCCAAAAATAAACATAACCAAAATTCATCTCGCACAAAATTGTTATGCTTAATAAAATCATATTTCAATTCGTACAACCCAGATTAATTTTTGTTGAGCAACGCATTCCAGTCAAAATGGGCTGGTATAAATAAGAGTAGTTAAATAAAAAAATTCTTAAGAAATATTTTTATTCGTTCAAAATTAAAATCATATACTTAAAACAGTAAACGCTCTTTATTCGCGCTTCCTTTATTCGCGTTTTCACTATTCGCGGATTAAAAAAATTAGACCCAATTTTTTTTTTTACTGCTAAAAAAATTACAAAATTCTTCAAACCATTGCCTAAGCCTTAAGATAATTAATTAAAATGTTCTAAAACTTCAATTAAGTCATTTTTTTATATACCTATTTACCTATTTGTATTCGCATTTGCAGACGTAAAAAGAAAGAAGCCGAAATGCGTGAGTATGAAAAGCTTGAAAAGCTGGCCGACATGGGTAATGCTCGAAAAATTTATGAAAAGATGAGGCGATTTACAGAAGGTTTCAAGACCGGAGCATTATCATGTAGGGACCGAGGAGGTAATCTGGTAACGGATGTCCAGAGCACATTGGGATTATGGAGGGAACACTTCTCCGACCTGCTCAATGGCAGTGAAAATACAACACCAGGAGATGGCGAACCCGATTCCCCAATCGATGACGATGGAATAGATGTTCCATTACCCGACCATGAAGAAATTCGAATAGCAATTACCCGCTTGAAGAACAACAAAGTGGCGGGGGCCGATGGATTACCGGCCGAGCTATTCAAATACGGCGGCGAAGAACTGATAAGGTGCATGCATCAGCTTCTTTGTAGAATATGGTCGGAAGAAAGCATGCCTGAAGATTGGAATCTTAGTGTGCTTTGCCCAATCCACAAGAAGGGAGACCCCACTATCTGCATATCGCATATAAGGTTTTGTCGAGCGTATTGTGTGAAAGACTAAAGCCCACCGTTAACGAACTGATTGGACCTTATCAGTGTGGCTTTAGACCTGGAAAATCTACAATGGACCAGATATTTACAATGCGCCAAATCTTGGAAAAGACCCGAGAGAGAAGAATCGATACTCACCATCTTTTTATCGATTTTAAAGCTGCCTTCGATAGCACGAAAAGGAGCTGCCTTTATGCCGCGATGTCTGAATTTGGTATCCCTGCAAAACTAATACGGCTATGTAAGCTGACGTTGAGCAACACCAAAAGCTCCGTCAGGATCGGGAAGGACCTCTCCGAGCCGTTCGATACCAAACGAGGCTTCAGACAGGGTGACTCACTATCGTGCGACTTCTTCAATCTATTGCTGGAAAAAATAATACGAGCTGCAGAACTAAATAGAGAGGGTACAATCTTCTACAAGAGTGTACAGCTCCTGGCGTATGCCGATGATATTGATATCATCGGAAGCAACAACCGCGCCGTTTGTTCTGCGTTTTCCAGACTAGATAAAGAAGCGAAGCGTATGGGTCTGGTGGTGAATGAGGACAAGACGAAAGATGAAATATCTCCTGTCATCAAACAAACAGTCAGCGCACTCGTGTCTTGGCTCCCACGTCACTGTTGACAGTCATAACTTTGAAGTTGTAGATAATTTTGATTATCTGGGAACCAGCATTAACAACACCAACAATGTCAGCCTTGAAATCCAACGCAGAATCACTCTTGCCAACAGGTGCTACTATGGACTGAGTAGGCAATTGAAAAGTAAAGTCCTCTCTCGACGAACCAAAATCAAACTCTGTAAGTCGCTCATTATTCCCGTCCTGATGTATGGCGCTGAAGCGTGGACGATGACAACATCCGATGAGACGACTCTTGGGGTTTTCGAGAGAAAGGTTTTGCGCAAGATTTATGGTCCTCTAAACATTGGCAACGGCGAATACTGCAGACGATGGAACGATGAGCTGTACGATTTATACGACGACATTGACATGGTTCAGCGAATAAAAAGACAGCGGCTACGCTGGCTAGGTCATGTTGTACGGATGGAAGAAAACACTCTAGTTCTGAAAGTATTCGATGCAGTACCCGCTGGAGGAAGCCGCGGAAGAGGACGACCTCCACTCCGGTGGAAAGACCAAGTGCAAAGTGACCTGGCTTCACTTGGTGTTTCCAGTTGGCGCCAAAAAGCAAAAAGGAGGAATGAGTGGCGCGCTCTGGTGGATTCGGCTATAATCGCTTAAAGCGGTTCCTACGCCAAATATATATATATATATATTTGTTTTTTTTTTGTCACCTAGGAACATATCCCCTATAATGACATATAAATTACCATCCCGTATTCACGGTTTCTGTATTCGCGGCATATTTATGGAACATATACCCCGCGAATAAAGAGCTTTTACTGTATATAAATGCACTTTCAATACTTTCTCTATTAATTCATACTGAAAATATAAACGAAAATCCTTTGAAACTGACAAAGTTGGTTTCTACACACTCTCCACCAATTACACCTAATCTGAGAACGTAAATACACTTTATACGTGCTTTGCTCAAATGTAATTTTTGGAGAAATTTCTGCGGTTTATGTCGCAGCTAAAATATATTTGCAATCAGACATGAACGTTTTTTACGTTCTCTACTTGCAATAAATAACGTACGTTTTGTATTTTAGCGATCTACGATATAAAGATATATAAATTAGCCAAGTCAGGAACCATGAAAAATATAATTTCGTTCCTTTAACACCCGGTTGTAATAAACTTGTTCCCAGTATGCAATTTACAAATGTGCAAAGGTTTCTGCATGAACTAAGCCAATGCACTTTTTGCCAGTATTTTAGTTTTTAATTATATGACTCACGCTGTGAGAAAGGAAGTGAGCAGTTAATGCATGACATTGGTAAAACAATAAAATGCTGTTGAATACGTTTAAAAAATTAATTGTGAAAATTGTAAGAATTTTAATATGGCAAAATCAATATCAAATATTCTGACATTTTTAAGTGCAAAAGAGTGAAAAAAGGTTTTCGTTTAATTTTAGAAATCGTTTTAAAAATGATATTGATTTAATGATTATTTTAAAAGTTTGGTTGGCTTCCGCAACGGTTACTAGTGTTTCCTCAACATGACATGCGTGAAATTATCTTTAAACTCCGATAGCCAACTTTTATTGAATTAACATGATGTGGGGAGTGTGAAAACTGTATTTTTGCTAACCATAAAAATTTTATAACTTTTTTGGATTATTTCACTTTTTGTTTAGCAATCTCATGCACATGTCACACATACAGATGTACAACACGAGCACCGCTTATTATGAACGTTTAGAGAATGAATTAATTTCGTACAAAAGTAGAGCGCTCCTTCCAATGCAAATGGGACATTTGGACACACACACCCATATGCACCGGCATATGCTTTTTACACAAATTCAGACATATATTTCTATATATGTACATGCATATGTATGTTGGCAAGCATGCATTTGTGTTCTCAGCGTATATTTTAGGGTTCTATTTACTGTATAATATTTACGCAATCAACAAACGGTTTCTTTGATAAGATAAGAAACACTGCTTTATTGAGTCGTATGTGTTTGCTGTTTGTTTATTTTTCCAATGGCACAATAGTTTATTAAGGTGCATTTTGTCGGGCGAAAATGTATAAAAACTCCATATGAATTGCTGTATGCATGTAATTGCGTGTGTATATCAACAAACACTGCGTGTATTAATTTGTACAATCACGTATCCATGGCTTGTGTGTGTTGCGTTTTATTCGGCCTAAACATGAGCATTCGTTGGTATTTACTTTGTGGCCATAAAACTATAAGTACGTCAAGTAAGTAACAGGCAAGTTTTATTCTCATATCATAAAAAATATTAGAACACTTTACAATGTACAATATGTAAAGACTTTTATATATACTTACATACATATGTATCTTTGCATGTACAATATGCTCTTTTCCATCAAAGCAGTTCAGTGATAAAAACCATGACAGTTCTACAGAAATTGTGAAAGACATCAAATAGAAGAGAGGTCATTGGTAATTAACATATTCTGTTGCAAAAAAGAAAATTATTAACAAAATAGAGCAAACACGGCAATCGATTTTTGGAAAGGTTTCTTTTGTGTTCTCTCCCCTTAAATAAGAAAGTGTGCAATAATTTCGAAAACAATCGACAGATTATTTAAATATTGCATGTATGTATGTATGTAATTGGCACAGAACTGTATTATCCAGTTATAGTCGAATCGCTAATTGCGCGAGATTCTACTCTTTCCCTCAAAATTCTGCGCAAGTTGGAAATCTCAAGTGTAACCAGGTCGCTCTCCACCTGGTCTTTCCAACGGAGTGGAGGCCTTCCTCTTCCTCTGCTACCATTGGACGGTACTGCATTAAACACTTTCCAAGCTGGAGTGTTTTCGTTCCTTCAGACAACATGACCTATCCAGCGTTGACACTATCTTTTTATTCGCTGAACTACGTCAATGTCGTCGTATAACTCGTACAGCTCATCGTTCCACCGTCTGCAGTATTCGCCGTTGCCAATGTTCTGAGAACCATAAATCTTGTGCAAAATGTTTCTCTCGAAAACTCCCTGTGTCGTCTCATCGGATGTTGACATCGTACACGTTTCTGCACCATAAAGTCGGACGGGAATAATAAGCTACTTGTACAGTTTGCGTTTGGTTCGTCGAGAGAGAGGTCTTTACTTTTCAATTGCCTGCTCAGTCCAAAGTAGGACCTGTTGGCAAGAGTGATCTGTCGCTGGATTTCGAGGCTGACATTGTTGGTGTTGTTGATACTTAATTATTACTCGACTCAATTTGAAAACCACTTGATTTCTTGATTTTCGTAGACAATTTCGAAACGAAGTAGGACTTTTTATTTTTTTTACTTTACAGTTTAAGATAAAGTAAAGTACTTTAAAGTTTAAGATTATCCAATGTAATGGGTTGTAGGACAACTTCAAACCAGTGATTTTTTATGAATTTTATTTGTACATATATATATATATATATATATATATATCATATATATAAATATATATATATATCATATATATATATATATATATATATATATAATTAATTAATTTAATTGGTTAAGTTAATTAGAATTAAGGTTAGGTATTTGCATATTTTGATCATCATGAGCATTTAACGATTAGCACATGGAAAACTCAGATAAAAGAAAAAAGAAAGATAAAGACATGTGGGGAAAAAATAATGTAAACAGAAACAGCTGATTTCTGTCCAATTATATTCGAATTGAATTGAATTATTTTATTACGTTGGTTTTCAAATGCATTCCAATATTTGTTATAAAATAGTTAATAATTTAACATTAATTTCACAGTAAGCCCTTTGCTCTTTGGCTAGATGTGAAGATTCTGAGAATGCGCAAATATTAAATACTCTGAATCTGGATTAATTTTTAATTTTTTATTTATTTTGATTGACCTGTTATCAGTTTATCTATCCGGTTTTTATACCGATGAGAAGGTTATACGGCCTTTACTCGGTCGCCAGAACCTCGTTTGCTAACCATACAGAGGGTGCCGCGTAGATGAGGTTGATAATCGGATAGCAGGGGCACTTCACTTTTCGATCCCACATCCCCCGGAGTCTTTTGCTCATCCGCGGAGCAATATCTATATCCATATGTATATAAAAATTTCATGTCGCGTTGTTTGTCCGGGATTGGCGCCTAAACTAGTACCTAATTTGAATTGAAATGAAATCTTTCGTATACGTTACAGTTAGCAATATGAGATTGTATTGTAGATAGGCAAAATCGGACAAATGCAAAAAAAAAAAAAAAAAATAAATTAAGACTTTTGCAACAGATATTCACAAGACCGAAGGACAATAGGATTTACACATTTTTACGAAAAAGGGACGTAGTCACAACTCAACATCCGTCTATCCGGTCGGTCATTTGGTCAAGCAATAATTTGATCTGGATATCCGAATATAACTTAGCTCAAACTTAAGCATTGTGTTACTATGAGAAGGTTGGAATTCTTGATGGCCAAAATCGGACTTCTGCAACGACTAAAGAATTATAGTTAAACAAAAAGGAATATAACAAAGCTACAATTTGAATTATAAAATTCGGAACACACGAAATAGGTACGAAAAAACCCAAGAGAGAGTTTTGGTATAATTATCGTAAACCACTAAAGCTGATTGAGAAAATGGAAAGTAGTTAAATAATTTCAATTTATCAAATATACATTATCCACAGCAATGGTATGTACATATAGAAAACAATTTCGTCAAAGTTAGCCTCATTATCTTCATTTTTTTATTCGAAAAATGGAAAAATAAACTTCTCAATATAAAAACGGCTCAATAACGCGAGCCATCAACATGTTCATATTTTTCCTCTTTGTATAAAAATAATGACAAAAGTAAAATATCTCCTTTACAACAAATTAATTTTCACAACTATCCACAACGAGATATTTTATTTGTCAAGAACATTTTACTTCTTAACAACTTATCAAGAAAAAAGCTTTTTATTTTGGACACAGAATACGAAATTCTTGATAAATTTAAATTTTTTACAAATTAGAAATTTGTTGAATTCAACTTATAATATTCGTTACTTATTTCTCACTAAAACTGATAAGTGCCGTTTTTGCAGAAATGTTGAATTCACAAATTTTGACCGGAAATTATACAGAAATTCTGACAAAGATTAATTCTTATATGTATTACCAATCAAATTTAAATGAAACATTGCGCAACAAGAAAGAAATTGAAGTATGAAAATCCAAAAAGCGTCATATGTAACATGTAGAAACATGTTTGTTGGATTAATAATTATTTTACTGAAACGGAGCCGTTCATAAAGATTATTTTTTATATATAATAAAATTTTCCCCTACATTCTTTATTTAGCAAAAAAAGTTAAGACTCTAATGAAGGTTGAGAGTAAGTAAAAATATTAATTACCAGATCTTAATGTACAAATATAATAGATACTTTTGCAGTAACCATGCATTGAAAATGCTTAATAGAATCATCGACAAAAGATCCAGCAGATTTCATCTCTATAATATAAAAATGAATCGCAAAATGTGTTGCTAAGCGCATAACTCGAGAACCGCTGAACCGATTTCGCAAATTCTTTGTTTAGAATGTTTTTAGAGTTACATGGATGGTTCTTACGGAGAGAAAATTAGAAAAATTGCCTGAAAAAGTCTTAAATCCACAATTTTCTAATCACCCATACAAACAATTTGTGTCGTTAGTTTCGAAAAAAGTCGAGAAGGGCCAAACCGATCTGGCTAATTTTAGTTTTGAAATATTTATGGAAGGATTAGAAAGTAAGTATATATCGAAAAATTGTAAGGAAGATAACAAGAAGATGATTTTATTTGAATTGACAACAAAATTATAAAAAAAATAATAATATTTTGAAAGTTGTCATTGTTGTTTTGTTAAAATATTTTTATCATTGTTCAATTGTATAAGGCTGTGTCGATAGCCCAAAACAATTTGTAACAAGTAGGGAAAGGCAACAGAACATTTTATACCCTCGCAATTTATTGATGTCATTTTGTTACACACAATTTGAAATAAAGTCCAATAGAATAACGAAAATCAGCATATATTGTACATGAGGGTTGAGGTAATTCCTGAACCGATTTCACTCATTTTCAACGCCCAGTTATAATGGGAACAGGGGCAACTTGGCACCTGTTAGTGGGCAGACAAACGGCAATTCGGCCTTGAAATTACTCCTAAATTGCAAATCAACGAAACACCAGTCTGCAAAATCGCCAAAAAAAAAGAGCTATAAAGAAGATTTTCCAGATATTCAAGTCGCTGGAGGACTTTAAAAGACTTACGCGACAACGAAAATATTTTTGGTGAAGCCATGATTCTGTTGGCAGGTGATTTTCGCCAGACTATTCCTGGATCAACTGTTGCTGACGAATTAATCACATTCCTAAAATCATCTAATTTGTGGCGACACATAAAGAATCGCCAATTAACAAATAACATACGAGTGTTTTTCCAACAATATCATACTGCGATTGTAGAAGCAGTTGGAAATGGTAGGGTCGCAGTTGACATCTCGATGGATTAATAACATTTTTAACGGGTTTCTGTCATAAACATAAATGGCTGATTGAATGACCTATATTGATGGTAAAAAAACAAGGATCTCTTTGATCTTAATGCGACAATTTAGAATTTCGTTAAAGGAGAGTTGACTCAGCTACAAACCAGGATGACGTATTCAATTATCCCACAGACTATTTTAAATTGCTGGGCTATCCCCACTCACTTGCAATTAAAAGTAGTGTGAGTTGTCATCATGCTGCGTAACATAAATCAATATCAAACTTTGCAAAAGAACAAGACTGGCTGTGAAGAAGGTAATCAATGTCGTCACCAAAGCCAAGATAAAGCCAACTATGAAATTTGGTCATTTGTTACTTTCTAAACATAAAGAAAAAATCAAAGTTTTACAAATTATGATAATTTACGCTTAATACAGATCTACAATAATGTCTATCAATCATTTTAAAATTTATCGGCTATAACGTTTTCGTCTTTATGCGTAGAATTTTTTCTCTTCATTGAAAGATTTACTAATTTAATGTATACCTTAGCCACAAAAACGTGATCTGATCATAAGTTCAATAGTGGTAAATGCTGAGATATCGGAGCGAATTTCCACCAATAAGCTATCTTGTACCAAAGATAAATTAATATATGAGATAACTAAAACGATGTGACCTTTAGCAGACAGAAATAATCGCAGGCTTGATATAAATTGATAATATGACAGGGAATGTTGCACAGGAGGTCTTCTGGTGCCGGCTACTATGAGTAATTCTTAACAACCAACTAATCCAGTTAGTCTATATTGTGATTATCTATACCGGCTTCTTTCGTCCTAAAGATCAAAATATAAATTCCTAAATAGAGAATAGAGTCCTAAACAGAGAACATAAAGCATTTTGTTCGGTTGGTATTATTATCACTGGGCCTGTTTGCAGTGTTCAATAATAGATTCTAAATGCGGGGGTGGTAACTGTACTTATCAACATTTTTCCAATTTTTCGTCATTATTTATGTATATACATGTACATACATACAAATATTCTTTAATTTATAATAGTTTCACTTACCTTCACTAGAATTTAGGTAATCGCACCCCAACGCCAAGGTACTTCATATAATTTCCGCAATAATTATTAAGGAAATTCCATTTGGTGAAGTCTTTTTTTTAACTATTTATAACAGAAATGTCATAATGCCATAATGTAATAAGTCCGTTAGTGCTTTGTGACAGCCATAAACTCTTTCAATTATTGCCGCACTCAAGCAAAGTGGCGCGAAGGATGAGGGGAACAGTCGACAATATATTCGTACGTAAACGCCTACCAACGGCACAACCATACGACCATGCCATCTACCAAGCAGGTATTTGCAGAGCTTACATTGGCAGCCACGCATTTGGGGTTGGTTGCCGTTTGAAGTGCTGCTTGCTGTGCATATAAAAATACGCAGCTCAATGGGAGAGAGAGTGTGTGTGTTTGTGTCGATAGTCGGCTGTATGTAGGGCGTTGGTTAGGCGCGGTAGGACGTTATTCTCGTGTTGTTGTCATCGTTAACGAGCTGTCACTTGAACTGCTATGGCGCAAAGCAAAGGTGGCCGTCAAGTACGAAAGCGATTGCGCCAACAGTAGTCACAATATTTCATTTTTTATTTGATTTCATATACAATTTTTCGTTTCGTGGCTTTCATCGTTTGCTTCAGCCGTTGTTATTATACTCATACTCGTATGCTATGCCCGTGTATTTTATTGGTTTTATATTACTTAGGTTTAGTTTTTTGATTTTTATTTGTCATTATTATTTATTCTACCTTATCGCAACCATCTTTGTTTTATTTTTCAAAATGGAGTCGAACGTCGAATGCCTTGCGATAGCGCGAACGTCAGCTAGCATTGAAGTAGCTGGTAGATTTTAATGATATTTCAGCAGATTTTCAGCACTTTTTTTAAATTTATTTAAAAAGAAATATTTTTGGTTGTTATTTTATAAAAATAGTGTTGTTATATATTATTTTTTTTTACTACAAAGCCTTAAATTGTTTTTCTTCACATATATTATGCACATATTCACATAATTTTATATCACGATTGTTTTTTTTAATAAAAATAGTTTTAAATTATTTTCAGAACTTTTCAGCATGAAACTGTAAATTTTTTCAAAACACCGCACAATTTTTTGAAATTTGTCTTCTTAGTATGAGATTTGCAAGCAACTCTGAAGTTGCCAAACATATTTATTCACATATACACATTCACCTATGTCCGTGTGTAATTTCACTCTTTATTTAGTTGTTTGAAATGTTTGCTTAATATTATGTCTGTCAAGCGACATTTGATTTAAATTTGGTTTCACCTTTTTATTGTATGCGCAAAAAATTGTTGAGTTGAGCCACTTTAAGCACCTTCCTTCCTCAGCACCTTGTGCAATTCCTACACTTTCTCTACTAAAACCACAACTGCATGATATCTTAAATTTTAATGGAAATTTTTCTGTGTTTCTGATGTTGCTGTCGTGTGTTAAGTAAAATTTTCATAGATAGGGAGAGGGAAACCTTTAAAAATAAAATAATCAAGTAAAAGAACACACGGCACGATAATGCTTATAAATAAGATAATATGTTTGATAAAGTTATTTACCGTATTTCTGGTCGACTTTTCTCACAAAACGTAACTACGCATACACCCACATACCACATATTGGTATGTACATATGTACACAATCGTAATCGTATCTACATGTAAGACAAGCAAGCAGATAATGACGCAAAAATGCAAGTGCAACATGCCAAGCTGGCTATTTGTGAGTTCTAAGACACCTTTTTGAATAAGAAATAAGGGAGAATAAAATTAAATTTCATCCCTAATTTTGGCAGGGCGTTGTGAAAGGTTATCAATTATCTGGTTGTTAAGTTGTGAAGCTGTGTCGTATGTCTATATTTACATGTTTTCTCCTTACATACGCATATCATTTCGTAATACTGCCATTTAGTAACATGTGAGTATGCCCCTCCCTTAAGGTGATTTTCTTATATTTATATATGTATGTATGTATATGCGGTTACATTTCAGCATTTCATTTCATGCTCATTTCATTAATTTAACTGAATCCTTGATCAATTCGGCACTTAACCCTTAAAGCAGCTGCCTTCTAGCGTTGAACTAAGTACTTGCACTTCACTTGTAATAGAGTAGTATGAAATTCAAGCCTCCCCCCCTCTCTCTTTGAGTACCCATGTGTATTTCTCAAAAAAAAAAAAACAGTTGTTCACTTTATTTCTTTATTACACTCTTATCTAAAATACCTTGTATTTCTTGACTTATTTCTTTTTTCATTGACTTTCAGCTAAGGCAGTAAATTTTCAAACAACTAGCATTATGTATGCGACGCTCCGTAGACCGATGGAATTCATTGCTGATTTTATATCGTTCCACCACTTAACGGCATTAAATTTTCTTAGAATTTTTTTGAAATTTTCGAATAAAACAATCTAAAAATTACTTATAACAAAAACAAACATGCAAATTTGACATTATTGGAAATTTCCGTTGGAGTCTCTTGCGAATTATGAGGTGCGCTTGAGGTTATATATCATGTGTCTATTTGTAGAATTTTCGAATGATACATTTTCACCCATAAACGTATAGGTACGTCGATTTGCGTAACTTTTTTTGAAGTTGCGAGAAGTATTATGACTAACACATAATATATGTATATACAAAAACATTTTCAAATATTTATGGCTGCAAAGACATATTCAATTGTAAATTACACTCAACTTAAACATTTAACTTTCGTAGAGACTTGTAACGGCGTATCTAAGTACTGCAGAATTTATGATTTTGTTTTGTTAAATAAAGTTTCCCAGAGTAGAATTTAAGTTAGTTTTTTCTCAGTTTTATATTTTGACATTTGTTCCGTTATTTTATGTAACACCACTGAATTATTTATTATATTTTTGTATTACTTATGGCAACAATATGGGTTGTGTCTCTTCATTTTCACACGATTATAATTCATTATAATCGTTATAATTCATTATAATCGTACTTTAATTAATTGCTTAATAATATTTTTTATCTTCCATAATTTTATAAAACAAATCGTTTGCGAAAAATATTAATTTTTATGAAAATTCCCACAATCCGTACTTCGGTACTTTCTATTCCATCGACGACGCGTCGTAAAACGAATATCTGTTGCTTCCTGTTTTTTGTGTGTTAAAAACACCAATTACACTCACAAACTGTGATTAGATTCACCAGCGAAATGGGCCCAAAGTTAAAGGAGCAAATGAAAAATTCAAATTCAAATTATTATCGCTTATTATCTCGGTACATTATCAGTTCAAACATACCATACTTACTGATACTGGAATACAGTTATGTTACAGATACCCACTGATATCCTATCCAACCAACTGAACTGAATGAATGGAAACGGAATTGATAGCAAATCTTCATTATCTTATAAATATTGCTAAAAAACGAAGATTAGATACTTTTATCTAGCTGGGTCAGTTGGGCATACAGTCTACCGAATCCGTACGTTAAACACATACACACATACATGCATACATATCTATCGCCGGACTATATCTATATCTTCTATATCTGTGTAAGTACATATATGATTACAAAAGTCCGTTGCACTTGTGTTGGTTCACTGATTATATAAGACGAGGAGGCACGCTAAAGAAGTACAACGCTTTGTAGTCTCAGCCCCTCCCGAAATAACTTATTTAAACTTAAAACGTCATCAAGTCGATAGATAGGGATAAGAAGGCAAACATACGACAGAGATTACTTTCGTTTAATCAGGAAGCTATCGATAAACAAATCGTATTATCTGAGACCGTTCCGTTGATATGGGCATATCAAAATAAGTGGCGTTTAGGCTCTTCAGTACTCTAAAATTATGACATATTTGATAAAAAAATACAACTATTTACAACGCAGAGAATTATTTTTTTACAATTACTATAAGCAATAAATATGGAGAATGGAGAAAGGAGAAAGCAAAGCAAGGTGTAGAAATTAAGTAAAAATTTAATGTATTTGATTTATATATTTAAAAAATAATGTTTTTAGTGCCAGAAATATTACTTTCAAATTGTTTCCAGGATTCAAGGACTATATACTGTATTAGAGATCTAAGCTCGATTTGTGTATTTTCTAAAAAATCGTAAAACAAAATCGAAAAGTATCATAAAACATTTGGAAATGGGATGCTTAACTGCTGAGTAAAAGTAAGATGCAGTTCAAATTAAGGGAGTTCAGATCAAATTTAACCTTCAATACTGCAACTTCAATAATATCAGCTCGATAAGAAAAAAAAGCAATAATTTTATCAAAACTAAAAGAGATAATGATAAAGAAGAGATATGAAAGTAAAGTAAAAACTTTGCTGAGAAAACTATTGAACTAATAATTCTCCTTGTTTCTCCCTTAAAAATACATATATGCGCTGACTTAATATGTTAGAGTACACTATAGCCCGCTTATAGCCTAATTGCTTGCTCAGCTGATTGTTAGCGGAATTTCATAGGAGTGCTGACGGGTTTTGCTTGGAGTCAAAATCTCTAAAATGATACGTTAACTTATCTAATGCCACTATCTATTTTGAGATATTCTGAAAATACGATAGGAAAAAATCATTTGTTGATAGGAAATATATCAGCTTGAAATGTGATATAAAGCTTAGTACAATTTCTACTCGACTGTTCATAGTACTCGTTTCAAAATGTTGCATTTGAAAATGTGGAAAATTTCATTTAAACATTATTTGATACGCGGTAGCCCGAAATTTAATGTAAACCATATATCTGGCATATAATTACCAAAAGTAATTGAGAAATATATAACAAGGAAGTGGTGATTCTTAAGAAAGTTCGAAATTTTAACGAATGGAAGTGAAGCTCAGCAGTGATTCGTAGTTTCAGTGTTTTTAATATTCATTGCTTAAGGTATATAAATATGTACGAGTATGCTCTCAGCTCAATATCGATCGTGCTATGCGATCGTAATCACATGATATTCCATACTGAAGTGTTTAGTGTCAAATTGTATTGAAATGGCTGCCTCTGCTTGGCGTAAATAAAAATAAATATACATGTATGTGAAACAATTGATCTTTTTAATTTACTTTACACTGAATGACGTTGGCTCTAATCATAATTCCGTAAATTTTTTTTGTGAAGATCGAATATTTGAAGTAAAGTGTTAAATTAATGACAACATTGAAATATCTAATCATTGTGCTTTCAATCACCGTTGATCACATGTCGAGTGCTGTATATATTATATATTATTTATTTAATTATTTCACATTCACTTTGTTATCAGTTGGTTAAAGAGAAAAAAAAATACAATAAATATATTAACATTAAATATGTGACATATATATTATATCAGATGAGCTTCATTCTGATAGTTGTGCTCTCAAAAATTAATAATGCTGTGGGAGGCAGCTTAAAATGTAAGTTCTAATTTTTTTCTTAGAAAATATTTTTTGAAAATCGGTTACATAAAAATATTTACTAAACTACTTATTAATTTAAAAAATGCCTCTTAAATGCATTAATTATTTAGTTTAATAAACATTTACGATTAACCTTATTTATCAAATTTAATAATTTAAATATACATTTTTCATTGGACTTTTTCTGCTGAGAACTTTTCTCCAAGCGTTTGATCGCTTTGACATTGATAGGCATTCGTTGCCACAGACCGATTAGTCATTTATTGGTAGCAATGATGATATGGCGCCAACAATAATGTCGGTTTCATCTATCATTTGCAATGTGAGACATAAGAAATGATTCATTACAGTAAATTCAGAGCAAAAGACCGTTGATTTGATATTTGCTATATATGATTTTTGAATACATACATATGCATATGCATATGGTGGTACCTCGGCTTTTACAGTGAGCGTATTAGGTTTAACCTGCTTTTCCTGATATTTGGATTAATAATATATAGGAATTTTCTGAAGTCAAAGATAGCTTGAAATATGTAGGTATATAATTTTAATTTTTTTCTGGTCGTCTGATAGCACTCAGTGGCCCACATCGACGACTCTACTGATTTGTTTTCTACTTAATGAAGTATAAATCATAGGATCATATTCTATCATCGCTGCTATTCGCCGAACCGACGTCAGAGCGCATATAATTGGGCATATGAATTTATATTATGTAAATATCTCCCTTCCGCTTTTTTGCTCTTTATTCAATGCTTTATCAAAAGTGTTATAGTGATCGGATTTAGTTCAAATATGCGCCATTTCGTTCGATAATATGTTTCCATCTAGACGGCAACTTCATAATATCCCTTCGTAGAAGTTCCCCTCCTTATTTGCGAAGAACTCGGACAGCCACTTTTCACAAGCCTCTTTTGAGTTCAAGTTTACACCACCAAGGGCGTTCGCCATGGACAGGAACAGGTGGTAATCACTTGGCACTATACCCGGGCTATATGGACGCTTCTAGTCGATAGCCTGCTTCAAGCGGTTCAGTTGTTCGCAGTAGATGGTAGAATTAAGCGCCTGGCCATATGGAAGCAGCTCATAGTTAATGATTCCCTTCCAGTCCCACCAAACGCATAGCAAAATCTTCCTGGCCGTCAATCCCAGCTTGGTCACTGTTTGGGACTGGCCTTCGACCACAACCGTTTACGCATGATATTGTCGTATGTGATCCATTTTTCGTCACCAGTCACCATCCGCTTCAAAAATGGGTCGAGTTCGTTCCGTTTCAGCAGCATATCGCAGGCATTGATTCGGTCCAGAAGTTTTTTGGATTTGCCTTTAACGAAGGAAAACTTGAAAATAGCGCGAATATCGGAGTTAGTGAACTCAATGTTTACACGTCTATAGCTCTTGAACGCAATGCCAAGACCTTTCAAAGATGTATAATATTGCCAGATACGAGCTCTGTGGCGCTTTATAAATAGCCGCGAAATTCAAAAGACAAAAAGGCGGAAGGCAGACATTTGCCAACCTTATATGTATACTTAAGTAAATGGAAGCCCTACTTTCATTTGCCACAACACCACTGTACATGCCTCAATTAACCTCGATCCCTGTGAATTACCAGCTTTCATGTCTCCACTCCTCTTTCTAAACAAATTATTATGAACTCCAAATCGATCGCAGAGCTTCGTGCACACTCACATATAAATGTATGCATGCTTGTATGTTCAAATCAATAAGGTTAATAATTACAGTTGAACTCCATTTGCTTGCACAAAACGTAATTGCTTTTGTATAGTTTTCTATTATATCATTTGCTTTTTAATTGTATGTAGTATCGACAGCCACAATAATGGCCGAATTTCACTGATGATGCCTGTTTTCAGGTAATGCTTTTTGCTTTTGTTAAATGTTAGAAATCACCCTTAATTCGTTTGCAAGCGAGGAACTTCATAAAAAGTATATTAATGCATACAAACAAAATAAATATATATGGAAGGGGAAGGGTGCAATATTATGGGTGTGTTCATGGTTTGGGCCATAGTTGTTTGTTTGTTTATGGCGTATTCGTGTTTGTACGTTTTATGTTTTGTTGTATTATTATGAAAGGAAAAGTAAAAAAAAAAACTAATGAAATTCACAGTTTTCAATATTGCATTGAACCATAATTAAGTTCATATGTTCATATATAACAATGTTTCTTATTTTTTACAATGCGCTTGGGCTAATGGAATTACTCTTATTTAATACATACTATATTATGTACCTTTGTATACCTTTCTATTCCGTATTTACTTTCCTTTTTCATAAAACCGAACCAAAAATATAAAAATAGGCGGCAAAAGTTAGGTTTATCAGTATGAGGCACACATCGAACAAAAAGAATCGAATTTATTTTCTAAGAGAATAACAGTAAAAAAGGTAATCACAAAATGAATCTATATGGTAAATATCTAACCAGCCACAAAATTTAATATTGATGAATTTATTACTCAACTTCAACGTAGGCACTCGATAACACGGGGCGTATGAAGTACCCGATAAGGTTTGGCCGGGGAATTTTGTTCACTTTTTGTTTTGAACGCGCTTTAATGAAAACAAAAGTTTCACAACAAAAAGGGTAAATATGTTTGTACGTAAGTATTTATATGAAGTTAATTATGTACAAAGGTACTTGTTCGTGCACTCGCTATTCAAATCAATGGTTGACAGTGGCGCTATTTGCGATCGAAAATATACGTACACATACATACATATATCCATACTATGTTTATAAAAAAAAAAAAATATGAATATATGCGAACAACATAATATGATCGATATCAGCATTTGTGCTATCAATTCTCATAAGATGTTTCTTAATAAATATATTATTTTGATTTAAAATAGGAATGAGATAATTTTTTATATTATAAATAGTAACATATTGTTTATGTGCTAAAGTCTAAATTTTTCCATCAAGTACTCTATGAAGTGTACTTAGCAATCGCTTTTTTGGGTACTAACCGATATCTATAGCATTTGATTTCTTTATATTGATGTCCTCAACAAACTAATGTAGATCCCTATCAAAATATGAATTGAAATTTTCTAAAATGTTGATTGTTGTTGTACTGCTGATTCCTTAGTACGTATGGCTGGTTAGTTTTTCTTCATCGATGACATTCACTGAACAATAAGACAGATTCTAAATGCTAAAGATTCTTTAGGGAGGACAAGAAAATTAATTTTAATAATTTTTGCATGTTTTTTCAGACGAACGATATTATAGATCCAAAGGAAGGACATAAGGCTAACAAAAAAAATAAGTTATGATATATGCGGTATATATATATGTATGCAACGCTTCTTAAAATTAAAGACTAACATTATTTTAATAGTAGTTGCCACTCTGTGAACAAATTAGAATCTCTGAGTGTGCCTCTGACATAAAACTATTTTTTTAAATTCCGTCAATGCTTCAGAGATATTCTAAACTATAATACAATTATGGAATTATGAATATATTGCATTTAAATACATATAGGGTACTCAAAAGTTGTCGTAAAGTGTCGCAGATTCATAAAGTTTTGAACTTTTACACTTGTTAAAAAAATTGTTGTGTGCTCACAACCATAGTATTTTTTTTTCATTTTCATTAGTGTATAATGACGAATCCTAAGAGTTATATCTGCCACGATTTATAAGACGACTAGCAGAACACTTCGGCTTCGCACGGGTTTAAACTAACATTTCAAAAGTTATAAGTTTTTTACACACTCTCCCATACATATTGTGGGTTCAATTAAAAAAAGTATTATAAAATTAGGAAAATTCGAACATTAAATTATATTTTATTTGCAAACTAAAACTTTATTACGACCTCTAGTCTTTTGTGTCCGTTGTCTTTCTATCTGATTATAAAGGCGTTGTGGACGCTCAGAGTTCGACTCCCTAGTGCGAGCTTGTATATTTCTAATATTTTGTTCTTCAAGCCGCTGCACACGCTCCGTACTCGATTCTCAAGCGCTTACTTGGGAAGTATTGAAATTTTCTTCAGCAAGCAGCTGCGAGCGCACGTTACTCGACTCTCTGGCACGCGATTGCGATGCGAAGAGAATTCTGATTAAGATTTTCCATCACAGAGTCTTCTTGATACCCTAACCTGGGAACTATTTCCAGAAAGTTGAGATCCTAGCAATAAATACAGCCTATGTTACTCGGGGTGAATGTAGCTTTCCAATGGTGAAAGAATTTTTGAAATCGGCACAGTACTTTTCGAGTTTATTCAATACAAATATACATACAAATCTTTCCTCTTTATAATAGTGTAAATAATGTTTTTTAGACGTAGTACATGAGTGAGAACTTGCTAAGGTCTTTCGATTGGGAGAAGTGTTAATATGATTTTGCTACCGTTTCAAGTAGTATTATCATTTCAATGAATATTCATTGCCCACGAGAAGCAAATACATACTCCTTCCCACAAATATAATACGAGCTACTGCATAAATTTATTAAAATAAACTATTCTAAAGATGAGCATATTCACGCAACCATGCCACCAACTGACTAGCTTTCGCTGAGGAAGCGTTTATTTTGCGATAATGTAAATTGCCCATTATGGCGAGCATAAATCATTGTGGCTGGATAACAATAACAATGCTTCGTCAAACGCCAGCACCACTATTAGTTACCAACACAGTTTAACTTACAACAAAAGAGACAACAATAATAGCAAAGACCGCCAAAGACAACTGCAACTGCATTACCAAATTAAATTTTATTACTGAGATTGCGGAAATGACAAAACGAATGACTCGTTGCATTTTGAATGGGTGAAGTAAAAGCACTCAGTGAAGAATAAATACTCAAGCACACATCTAAGTACAAACATGTATGTACTTACGAGAATAAACAAACGTGCGCTAGTAAATTATCGCTGTCTAAGCGCATTTATTTTGTTGGCGGCAAACATATTTGCAGCAGCGCAGCTTTTGGGCGGACTTTACTTCGGTTAGTGATTTCGCTAGAGAGCTCCATTTGGTGCGCCGTGCATCAAAGCGCAGCAATCGAAATGCGCTATTAGACAATCGCTTTGTTATATCCATGCCGTGAGCCGCTTATAGTCATGGTGGTGGCAACCAATCTATCTAAGCACATTTGTGGCATTTGAGATATTTACCGGAGGAACGTGGTTGGTGCGCCTTACTTGCTCATCGATTAAATAAACAAAAGGAATATTAAGTAAAAAATAATTTTAACATAAATAGGAATTCATTGCTCGCTCCACCAGCAATACATACAGATGTATGTCTGTTCGTCCATCCTTTGCCACCTGTATGTTCGTAGGTTGTTGCATGTTTGCAAGTCCAGGCATTTGGCGCGACCCATCATCAGTCATATGTGTCTCTTGCAATGGCTGCGCTCATCAATTATCGCAAAACGTCATGGCCTTGTTGACTTTGCCTTCTTAAAATAACCGGTAAATATGTATAAAGCATGCCATCCCTTCGCTTTGTTCTTCATGCTACGTGCTTTGCGTGCGTCAGATTGCGATTTTGACATTTTACAAATGGCGTAACATGACTTCAACATTACTACTTTGAATTCTGTCAGAGATTTAAAACGCTTACAACATGGTAGAATATATAGTTTGGCTTATGCCAAATATATGTGGATAAACCCATCAACTAAACGGTATTACAAATACACTATTTTAAAATTAAGTGAATTGAATTTTGAGATCATTTTTGATTTGTATCATGTATGAAATATTCCGAAATGTCCACCGGAAGTTTTGAAGTTTGGAAGCAGATGGAAGCTTTGACTCGATTGTACTTATTGGCACAGAGACACAAAAGAAAAATATTCCCTCTGAATTTCTATAAAATAACGGTAAAAAAAACTATTCATTGGCACTGGGGCCTTGAAAAGTTATAGTCCGATTTCGATAATTATTGTATGAGCGATGACACACCGCTAATGCAGTATTTGAGCAAAGTTTTATTCCGATCTCGTCATTGGTTCTTGAATTATATATATATTTTTTTATACTCTCGCAACAAAGTTGCTACGAGAGTATAATAGTTTTGTTCGCATAACGGTTGTTTGTAACACCTAAAACTAGACGAGTTAGATATAGAGTCATATATACCAAAGTGATCAGGTTACTAAAAGTGGGTTAACTCACTAACGAAAAACGATAGAAACACTAAATTTCACAGAAATAATTGTAGAAGGAAGCTGCATTCAGATTTTTTCACAAAATAAAAAATGAGCGTGGCATCGCCCACTTATGGGTCAAAAACCATAACTCAGGAACTACTCGACAGATTTCAATGAAATTTGGTATATAATATTTTCTTTACACCTTGATAACACGGATAAAAAATGGGCGAAATCGGTTCACAACCACGACTACTTTCCTTATAACTCAAATTTGAATTCCATCTGATTCCTTCACTTTATCATGTATACATAAGGAACCAATGAAGATAGTGGTATAAAACTTTACACAAATAGTACATATCATCTCTGACTTCACTTGCGAAAAAATTGTCGAAAACGAACTATAAATTTTCAAGGCCCCAGATATCGAAAATGTTGAACTCAGCGCCTAGGGGTAAATTTTAACCGAAAATTTGGGTAAATCTCTCAGATAATTTAATGTAATTCAGAGGAAATTGTTTTCTTCTAATAGTGTTCTGTTAAAAAAATTATTAAAATTGGGTCATAACATCTCCTAGCTCCCATATACCTAATTATAGGTTTTTCAAAAATACGGTGGGCTTTATTCCGCATATATGTATTGGTTAATATGTGAGATATCTTAGCAAAATTAAGTGAGCGTATAGTCTTGGATATAGTGTACCCTGCTTGTGAAAATGAAAGAATTATCTCAGCCCTCATATAGTATATATTAAGATTTTCGTTATTCTATTAAACTTTATGCCGAATTTATGGGTAAATTTTGTATGTTTGTAAGTTTCTTCAATAAATTGCGAGAGTATAAAATGTTCGGTTGTCCTGAACTTGGCATTTCTTCACTTTTTATATTTGTATTTATTAATTGTAAAGTGAACCAATAAGAAGATATTTAAAATTGTGTTATATGGGAAGTAGACGTGGTTGTTAACCGATTACACCCATTTTCCAACCGTAACATCAGGGTATCAAAAAAGGGTATCTACCAAATTTGAAATTGATCGAGTAGTTCTTCAGATATAGTTTTTGAACCAAAAATGGGGGACGCCAAGCCCATTTTAATTTTATATACCAGTCTGAGTATCTTCTTTTCTAAATAATTCAATGTTTAGATGTTTTTCCTTAGTGGGTTAATGCAATTTTAGCGGGTTTCAACATAACCCATCCCCTAGAGCATGGTTATCATCAAATATCACCCATTTTGATTGTTCGTGATGGGGTTCTGAAGGAAAATGCATCTAATAATTCTAGTTTGTATAGCTTTAGTAGTTCGCAACAAAACCCTATTATACTCTGTGCAACATTTTACAAGTGATCAGTAGTACATTCTGTTGATCGATCGGTATATATGTAAGCGCTTAAAAAGTAACAATTTTATTTTACAAAACTGTTTGAGGACCAGCTTACGAGTTAATTCGCGCTTTTACACACACATATTTAGTATATTTTATGAAGTGTTATAAAATCGTGCAAGCTTTTGTATGATAGGAAATAAATTAAATAAACTACAATTATTTCAATATTAGAAACTAATTTTTCTAAGTTGCATACATATGTATGTACATACATGTATATCTATAAGTTGAATAAAAAACATTGCTTGTCATTGTGGCATTTCTTTTCTGCTTTCAGCTCCACATTTCTGTAGTTATGAAGCATTTAGACTTGAACAGGTCGAACAGTTTCTTCTTGTGCAGAAGGAATAATGAGGTTCACAAAAACAATGTATGCGCTTGTGAAAAAAATATATACCAGTACATACGTGTAAATAAACAAAAACAATTGACGTATGAGTAAAAACCAACAAACTGAACGCGCATGCGCAATGCATACATCTACATATGCACCGACACTTGTACACCCGCGCACACACACGCACGCGCAAACATGTGTAGACGCGTTACACCAACGCTTATCGCACCGATGCGACAACAAAGTTTACCAACAACCAACTGCGATATCAGCGACGGTGGCGGCGACGACGTCTATCAAGCGATAAGATAAGGAGAACTCACACATACACGCCAGCTCACCTGGAGTTGAGTGGAGTGCTCGCAAATAAATCATAATTCACACATGCACAGCGTACATTCACCAACACACTGGCAGCGTACACACATACATACGTGAATAAATATGTGGTTTAACAGAGAAACACAGAAATATGCGGCTTCCCGCTACTCGACCGCAATATGGCACCAGCGCCTTTGCAACGTGTCCGGAGGTTCTAAGAGGTAAATATTCAGGCAAATATCAAAATTGCACTAGTATTTGTGTGAACATGCGACTATATACAAATATATATATGTGTGTGTATGTATTTGTAAGCTGTGTCATAGAGGAGGTTTTGTAGGTTTGGGTACCGCTCGACGAAATTAATTGGAACGAAAAGGTGTTAAACGCGCACTGCGTCGGGTTGTCATTAACATAGATGTGTCCGCCCGAGGAAGTGTGTTCCATCAACCAAACTTCACATTACCGTTATTAAAGCGAAGAAGAAAGTTGGCGGGTTGTCTATAGCTCCTCTAATGAAAAATCAATAAGTGACAGAAAAATAAGTGATTATCAGAGAAGGTGACAGTGCAAATTTGTGCTAAATACTACCATAACTCATTTTGCAATTGATTTAGTGCCGGTGGAAATCAAAAATTGCATTACGAATTTTCATTTGTGAAGATATTTTTCTTGTATCTTCTTAGTGTTTAGTGTGTTATGAAAACAGGTGAAAACCGTAGCAACCAAAATGCAACTCAAGGTATGTATGAGCATGGAGTCATATCAGCACAAAGTTTTTTTTACACTTATTTATATACTTACACCTTTATCGCCACTATCTTTGGTGAAACGCCACTTTTTTATCTGGCCAAAATGTGAATTAGGCGGGAAAAGTTATCTAATTGTGGACCTGATAGCAGTGCATGAACATCAAATCAAAAGAGTTTTCAAACAAAAATAATCTGTGCTTTTGTTTATTAGAAATTTTGAAATGAACTATTTTACTCTGTGAATATAGTATAAAAAGTGAGTAAGTTTTGAAAAATTAATTAACTGTTTCTTATACTGATTTGAATGAAACATAAAAAATAAATTCACGGATAATATTTGAACTCATTGTAAGTGCAGCATAGCACGGGAAAGATTGTTTTGAATAACGTGATGAACTATTATTCGTATTTCTCTAAAATACCGACGGGTTATGCCTACTGATATTAAATAATTTAGGAAATTTACTAATTTTATTTAAAAGTAAATTCTGCAGCCTCATCAACTGCTATATAGTTATAGAGGACTTTAGCGGCACTTAGGGTCCTAACTATTACTAGTTTATTTTAGTTTTATTTCGGCGAATAATCCATTCGCAACTTCTATATAAAATGCACTGATTTTGAATAAAGTAGAGAATTCCCGTTTATAGTCAATATTGCCATAACTTACATTAAAATTATATTATTAGGTTTTAGTGAATTTCAAATAATTTCAGGTTAGGTATTGAATTGAGGGAGATGTGAACTCTTAAATTTAAGATTTTTAATTAGTTCGATGAGAATTAATTTATATAAACACTAGCAGGCTGCTCCGGCTTCGCACGGGTTTAAACAAACATTTTAAAAGTTATAAGTTTTTACACAATGATACACTCTCCCATACATATGTATGTACTTTCCCGTTTCTTGCGTGGGTTCATATAAAAAAAGTAAAATGAGGAAAATTCGAACATGAAATACCTCTAGTCTTTGATGTTCGTTGTCTTTCTCTATGATTATGAAAACGTTGGGAACGTTCAGAGTTCGATTCCCAAGAGCGAGCTTGTATATTTCAAGTATTATGTTCTTCAAGCCGCTGCACACGCCCCAAACTCGACCCTCAAGCGCATACTTGGGAGGTTTTGAAATTTTGTTCAGCAAGCAGCTGCGAGCGCTTGTTACTCGACTCTCTGGCACGCGATTGCGATGTGAAAAGCTTGATTTAGCGATTTTCAGTTTCAGATTAAGATTCTCCATCACGGAATCTTTTTGATATCCTCACCTGGGAACTATTTCCAGAAAGTTGAGATGCTAGCAATAAATATAGCCTATGTTACTCGGGGTAATGTAGCTTTCCAATGGTGAAAGTGTTTTTGAAATCGGCACAGTAGTTTTCGAGTTTATTCAATACAAACATACATACAAATCTTATCTCTTTATAATAGTAGTATAGATAAAAATCCTGTTAGTGAAATTTTAAATAGATAATAAAAATAATTATTTTTTCGTTTGTCGACATTTTCGGTGGCCATTTTGGCTATCAGTAATCCCCAACATAGAATAATAAAGATTTGAAAGGTGGTGAAATTAATTAATTATAATTAATTTTTTTGTCGTATTTTTTACACATTCTGCTATTTTCGAACCGAAACGTTTGGAAGAAAAATACACACTGAAATCTAACCATACAACTTTATGAATATTTCAATTTCATAGATATTTTACCAATCACAATATCTGAATATCCTCGAAACGATTAAGTAACTGCAGCTGAGATCACAGGAAGCTTGTTACATCGCTTATGTACTTTCGAAGAGTACGTTTACTGTAACCTCTTTACGGCACAAATGTCAAATGTTCTTTACGTCTTATCATCAGCCTCGTTTTTAAAAATAACAGAGACATTTAATTTCAAACTAATCAAGTGACTCAGTAATTAAAAGTAATTTTATTATAGAAAATTCTCATGTTATAAGGCCATAAATAACCAGTTAAATAGTAGGTAATACTCATTTGTGCTGTCAGTTGTAATAAATGCAACAGCATTTATATGTGTTTAAAACATACTGTACTCACAGTAATTGAATGCAATTTTTATGACTCGAAACAGCTTTAACTTCTGGCTATAGTCCAAATTTCACTATAAGCACCCATCTACAGTCTGTACTTAAGTGTGGCCAGTATATATGTATATGTACATAATATAACTGAGCTAAGTGCCTACTTAAAGCATTACAGCCGCGCTAATGTCGCGGGCGCCACTGTCATTGGCTTATCAAAATTATATCCTTAATAACTTCATAGCAGATGGATATGGATATACACAAAACACACTTACATACATACTCGCATATCCTTTGGCAGCAGTGCGTATCGTAGTCAAATTGCGTCGCGCGTGTCTAATGTATTTATCTATAAAGAATATCAGTAGATGGGAAACCAAGTCCTCTGGCCAACTGTTAAATTGCTCGATTGCGATTGGCCAAGTGTGCGGCTGATGCACTTCCTGCCAACAAATGTCACACACGACACTAGCCGAGAGCATCAGTTCATTCATTAAATAACTCAATCAAACGCACACATTTGTACATGTACACTTTTTGTATCCTTAATGCACACATCTCGTTTACGTGTTAGATTCGCCTATCAACCTTTGATACGTTCGATTGCTATCCTTTTCCCCTTTTAACCGCTTTGAGGTGATAGCGTTGACATAATATTCCCATTACACAATTTCTATTGCCGTGTATCCTTATTCAATGTGTCTTTGCTCTTCGGCAATATGTGTTTTGCTTGACCGCTTTGCGCCGTTCAATTTATGAATGAATTGCGTCGGCGCACAGTGAAATCAAATGTTTACCTGCAATTGAGTCGGTACAATAATGAAATAAAATTTGTTGCGACAATATATTGAATTGTTTTTATTGGAAGTTTTATTAGTTTGAGTTTTCGTACATTCTTGGTGTGTCTTTTCAGCACTCAGTGCGACTGTTTTTTCTAGCAGGCACGTATTTTTTTGGTTGCTGCATTTTTGGAGCACATGAAGAAAAGGGAATTTTGACGCCAGCGGCACAAATTTAATTGCTCATAAAGATAATGGATCTTTCCAGTTTTAATGGGCAGCGGATATAATGCTGTGAAACTGAGCAACCGAAGGGAAAAGTGTCACACGAAGTAAATTTTTTCTGAGTTTTTTTTTTGTGTTTCATTTATTAGCCGCTTCAGTGAGTCTCATTGTAGTTGCTTAAATGTTTGGCGCCTGCCCATTGATGACTAATATAGAGCATTACAGGAAATTACTCTTTTTTTGTCGGTTAACAGACGCCAAATGTTTCGTACCACAAATATATACATTAAATACTTTTAATGTAAAATTGGAGAAGAAAGTTAATTATCTTAATAATGTCATTAATAGTATTAATAAATATTAAATTGCATCTTTACTTACAAAATTTATTTTTCATTTGAAAGCTTCTTAATTGCTACTACAACATTATTATTGCTATAAATATTATATTAACTATCTTCGTTTCGCCAAGCTCTGGAGAGAAGCCAATCGAAGAATTTCCAGAACCAGATATTGAAAAAAATTTAGAAATAAATGGGCAGCACTTGTGGTGCTCTATTTTCTTTGTAGGAGGAATACTTTAAGAGGCTATACCAGTGTGACATTTTCAAAAAATCGATTTTTTTTATTTATTCGATAGTCAATACTTTCAAAAATATCCTGTGAAAGGTCATATCTTGAATAGCTTTTGAATGGCAGCGACCCATCGCAGGTATAAGCCGATATAGTCTAAACTTTAAACAAGTTCCAGTGAGCGGAAATCACATGCGCCACTGAAAAGAAGGGCTTTTGTGTGATCACAAAACACAACAACAATAAAAAATTATGTTTCTTTTTTTCTTCGTTTCTTCAAATAAATGTAAGCAAAGTTACAACCCTAAAAAATATTTTATGTTCATTTACCAGCCGATTGAAAATCGTCAAAATTTTAAATCGAGAATGGGGGGTCCCCTTAAGCTCTGCAATGAAACATTTTTATCCTCAAAGTTTTGAGCTGCGGCTGTGCCTTACAAACCAAAACCTATTGGTATTGTTCTTTTTATAATAATTTGTTTTTATACTCTCGCAACAAATGTTGCTAAAGAGAGTATTATAGTTTTGTTCACATAACGGTTGTTTGTAACACCCAAAACTAAACGAGTTAGATATAGGGTTATATATACCAAAGTGATCAGGGTGAAGAGTGGAGTTCAAATCCGAATGTCTGTCTGTCCGTCCGTCCGTCCGTCCGTCTGTGCAAGCTGTAACTTGAGTAAAAATTAAGATATCTTGATGAAACTTGGCACACTTATTTCTTGGCACCATAGGAAGGTTGCTTTCGAAAATGAGCAAAATCGGACTACCGCCACGCCCACAAAATGGCGAAAACCGAAAACACATAAAGTGCCATAACTAAGCCTTAAATAAAGCTATGGAAATAAAATTTGGTATGAAGGATCGTACTATGAAGGGGCATATTTGGATGGAATTTTTTTGGGGAAGTGGGCGTGGTCCCGCCCCCTACTAAGTTTTTTGTACATATCTCGCAAACCAATAGAGCTATATAAACCAAACTTTCTGCAGTCGTTTTTTTAGCCACTTCCTAATACAGTCCACAAATGAAAGAAATCGGATCATAACCACGCCCACCTCCCATACAAAAGTTAGGTTGAAAATTACTAAAAGTGGGTTAACTCATTAACGGAAAACGTCAGAAACACTAAATTTCACATAAGAAATGTCAGATGAAAGCTGCACTCAGATTTTTTTACAAAATAGAAAATGGGCGTGGCGTCGCCCACTTATGGGTCAAAAACCATATCTCAGGAACTACTCGACCGATTTCAATGAAACTTGGTTTGTAATAGTTTCCTTACATCCAAATGATATGTTGTGAAAATAGGCCAAATCGCTTCACAACCACGCCTACTTCCTATATACCAGAACTTTGAAGACAATCTGAATCGTTTACTTTACAATATATAAAGTTAGTACTAGTGAAGATATCGGTGCAGAACTTTGCACAAATTCTATGTTAATAGTGTGGCAGCCCCATTCTAAAAATCGCCGAAATCGGACCATAGGTTTTTAATGCCCCTTATATCGAACATGAGGACTTCGGTGCTTCTAACCTAATATTATGGTTTCCAACTTTCAATGGACTTTATACAATATATATAACGAATATGTGGGTCAAATTGTGTATTATATAACATAAATAAAGTTAAATAAATAAATTGCGAGAGTATAAAATGTTCGATTACACCCGAACTTAGCCCTTCCTTACTTGTTTTTTAGTAAGTTTTACTTTTCTTAAAGGTCTAAATGTGTAAAACAAAACTTGGCACCACTGACACAAGCGGCGATAGAATGTTTCATGAGGTATTCTCATACTCTTTTGTACGAATTCTGGATAAATTATCATTAAATCTGGATTTATATGTATAATTTTTGACAAGCAAGCGCGCCCAATGATAATGAGCAGAGAAATGGCCAAACGCAAACAACTCTTATAATATTTAATACTGTGAAATATGAAGTTGAAAGATTCATTCTTTGAGGTAGAAAGTAATACAGCTTATTATCCGAGTACAATAAGTTAAGAAATGCCAAAAATTATTTAGAAATTTTAGAGAAAATGAGCTGAGTAAATATACATTCACAGATCTCATAGATCTCCTAGCTCTCTGTTATTTGGCTACTAAGGGGATTTGTCAGCGCGATTCTTAAATACAAATAATATTATCTTAAATACTAATACTTAAACACGTTTTTTAAGTCCTAAGCCATATCTTGGCTTTAGTCTGCACCATATTTATGCAATAGAGGTTTTCAATAAAACTCGTTAGTCCGCACAATTTATTGTTGAATATAAAATAGTTTTGCCAGCCCGCATTTAGATGAAGCGCTCAATGTTTTATGGCTTCCTAAATACTTTGAGCAACTTTTATGAAGCCATAATTCAAGCGAGTAATGCTCGTAAAACAGTTTCAACATACATATTTACATATATACATATGTCTGTATGTGTCAACGTATCTACATATGTATGTATTATTAAGTATATTTGTATGTATGTATGTATGTATGTATGTGTATAAAATTAAAAGTTTATTTCACACGTTCAAATGTCTAACCACCAACCACTATCAGCGTCCAATCAAAATTGTTAACAACAACGGTTACTGTTGTTATTATGCAGATAAGTTTTAGCGTTCACGTTGGTGCGTGGTGTAGCAAACGGTATGTCAGGTTGAGGTTGTTGTGTTGTTGTTGCTAATGTTTGTTGATGTGCTAGAAACAACGATGGCATTACTGCTGCTGCTGCTGCTGCTGCTGATGATGATGTTAATCATTAAACTGCTGTGTGAGGAGTGAAGTGTCGTTTCTGACTGAATGATAAGCATTTGACCAACTTGAGTGCGCACACACGCGTATTTGTACAACACTCAATATATTTGAATGATTTACTAATACATACATAGATATTTATATTCATACTAACGCATATCTTGCGATAATTTGATTTGATAAAGAAGTTAACTTATAAATAAGTATTTATATGTACATGGATGTATTTGTAGATACGCATTTTGTGGGTAGCTGATTAGTACGTTTCGTTGCTTTTTTGATATCTTATCAGTATTTAAATAATGAAATCGATATATGCCAAAGCTACAAAATTAACGTATGCCACTTAAGTTTATTTCCAGCCATATCTATGCAAGCATGTAAATATAAATATAAACATATACATATTTGAGTAACTGTTTTCTAACAACAGGTGTAAACGTTATTACAGCACGCGACTAAAATGTAAAAAAAAATTAAAAATTGTAAAAAATGTGTAATCTTTGCGATAAAATGGATTTATGCATAAAATAATTGTTCTCGAATTTTTGGCTTATAACTCTCTAAACTCGTTCGCTCTCTTTATTTAAATTAAAAAATCATATTCAATTTTCAGTTATATTTGAGTTTTTCAGTTAAATAACAAATAGTTAACGATTTTTACAATTTTTAAATCAATATAATTTGCTTCTTCATCGGAACATAGTAGATAGTACAGCCGCTTTTCACATTCGTGTGAAAGTATCAGAGAGGAATGGCAAAAAGTGTGTAATTAAAAGCCATTTGCTTCCAACTAAACAAGTTGGCCTTGTCTTGATATTGACTAACTGATGAAAGTAATCGAATTAGAAACGACTTGTGACAAAAGTGTTTAGGCAGTATCCTTCAACACGTACGCAATGATTTGAGTTAAATAAATTATTCCCTGAGGCTCGTGAGAACCGTGAGAGACATAGCAAAGGCTATAGGCATATCTTAATTAAGAATTTAACATATTTGAACATGTTTGAGTGTCAGATATATGGATGGAAACTGTTATTTTTTTCAATTCCGAACACCGAATGCTTTAATAATTCTATAAAAATTATATTGCACGCATGCTGATCTTAATTCAGAAGCAGACTTTACAGATTACTAGCTGACTCCGCAGTCGTTGCACTGCGTGAAATTATTTGTTTTGAAAACAAAGTTGAATTTGTATAGTTTTGGAAAACATTTATTTGCGATTTTTCTAAATTTTTTTTCAATGTAACTCAGCTTAATAAACAATATTTTTTGTTTTCTGTTCCGGTGCGTAAATGTAGAGAGAAGATGGTTTTTCAACTCGTAAATAAAATTTATGCCACACACCTCCAGCGACTGTCTTTGAGACCTGTTGATTGTCATCCCAAATGCAAGTTTCATTGGAAACTGAATACGTTTGAACTGAAATGGCAAATCGTTGGAACTCAAAGAAATTCGCGGAATCAAGCATTCTGCCCCTTTGTAAGTCCCTTTAAAAAAATCTTGCAACTATTACATTATTCGATAGCTGCTTGAAGGTTGCGAAGCATAATAAATGACAAAGCATTATAATGACAAAGAATTTAGAAATTTCACTGGATAATTCACAGCTTCGTCTTCATTTTCAACATAATTTCGGTATTTCTGGCAGTTAAAAATCTGCGTGCACTCAAACAATCGTAGTTACGATAAATTTGGCTACTGTTCGGATTGATATCAAACCATTAGAAGTATTAACCAGAATTTGCCCAGTTCTTTGCAAATTTTCTGCGGTGCTTTCCTGTTGCAGGAACACCCGCATATTCATGGTCAATCATATGGTTTTCGCGTGCCGCCACAAGTACGATGACTTGAGACATGTGTTCAATTCCTCCGCCGCTGTTGATTTCGAAATAACAGAATGTGTTTGTCAATAACAGTATCATTACGCCACCAAAGCGACGATTATTATTCCACAGATCTTTCATTGTTCTGTCAAGTGCTTCTCGAAAATTGCGCTCTTCTCATAGATGTTTCATAGATTTGCATGTTTAACTGAAGCTACAATGTCGAATGTGCCGTTCTTCCAACTTCAAGTAGCGTTGCTGCAATTCCAGTAGATGCGAGAGCCAACGTAATGCCATTTTGAGAACGTATTATTGCCAAAATCAATGATATCAGAATCAATCAGGATTCCCAGTTCCACCGTGCGTATCAAGAAATAAAAGTCCACCATTTCCATCATGGACAGCCTTAATCAATTCATCATAGGTTATCTTTTGCTGCTAATTAAATAATGGAACATTTCTTTATACTTGTTGTTAAAGGTTATTCTGTCGTATGTACGATTCAGAACATCTCTAATTTGACGTTTTGGTGATGGCATATGAATTCCAATGCTTCATTGTAGATGTCACCGTTCATTTGCAATTCTGAATTCTCTGTTGCCACTTGCCAATTTCCGACTTTTCCGAAATGTATGGAAAAAAGTCACTTTTTGGAATTTTACAATTTTCCGACCAAACCTTCCAAGATCCACAACGAACAACCTCTGAACATTTCATCAAGAATGGTCCAACCGTTCTCGATTCTTAGCGTATCTAATCTTGAACCGCTTTCGCAGCGCAAGGAACGGAAGCCCTCAAAGATAAATAATTTCCCCCGTTTTTTATACATTTACCACTGTTTCTTCGCTCATGACGCTATATAGCCTATAGCCTTCCTCGATAAATGAACTATTCAACACAAAAAGAATTATTCGATTCGAACCATTAGTTTCGGAGATTAGCGCGTTCAAACAAACAAACAAACTCTTCAGCTTTATAATATTAGTATAGATTAACATCATAGATATGTAAGAAGTAGAATTTAATTTTCTTGTTTGAAAGAATTGAAAATTTGGCATACGCTTATGACTAATGACTTAGTATTTTTTACTTACAAAGTGTTTATGGCGTCTTCAGCAACACGGCGCATCTTTGGATGAATTAATTAATATCAGTTAATATCGCTCATTCAGATGATAAAGTAAGTTATTAAATAACTTCTTGTCTACAAACATTAAAGATATCAGTAGCATATCTGTTATTTAAATCAGCAGCTGATAGCAACGACCTTGACTTGGCTGTGATAAACGCCGGAATGGGTTGTGAGCGCTAAATGTAAAAGATATACATACATACATATAAAGTAGATGTAATATTTTAAAACAAACACAGATATGGCATATTGACATTCAAGCGCTTTGACCCCGAATATAACCCATAAGATATCTTAGTTATCCAAGTGTTAGATAAATTTACGGTAAATAGCAAAGTAAATTAAATAAAATACGTAAGTAAATTTTTGCGTGGAATCTCAAAGTATTAGGTTAATTTTAATATTTTTTGTATTTAAATTTCCATGACAAATTAGGGTGTTGTCGCTGTTTGCCAAATACTTTCAATCATTTTCGAACTTGTTGTGTACGTTCAATTACTAAATATGTATATGTACTTACTTTAATTACGTACCAAATGAAGTCATTAGTAAATAAATATTGATTTAATGAAAATATTCGATGACGGGTTGCAGTGTTTTTATGATACTTTGAGGGGAATACCATTGGTTTGGGTTAAGGTATATAGGATGTGATTCATTATAGAGTGTCAATTTATTTAATTTAAGACAGTTCAAATACTTTTAGGTTTATGCTTAAAAAGTTTATTAGATATTTATATTTAATAGTTTTGTATTTTGTTGCAACTCTCTTGAATTCTTCAGCTTTTTTCTAATAATTATAAATTTGTATTAATTTTGATACAGTTATTTCAAGTTGTAACTTTTTCGAAATATCGACGAACTTTTTGTGGCAATTTTTTCGCTTTCACTTTCTTTTGTCAATTCCAAATTTTTCTGCCTTTCCGTTCTCAATATTTCTTTTCTTTGTAGAAATTTGTTATTCTTCGTCACCTTTTGTTTCATAACGGTACATTTGTTAACTTTGATTTCCGATCGACATCCGATGACTTGAATAAACAACGCACTTACGATATAGTCAGTCTTTTGTACTTAAATGAAAATGTTCCGCATGTCGGTAGGTGCGAATGTTGTTACCAATACTCAACACAAATATTACCAATAACTCAGTCACTTTTCCGTTGTTCATGTTATATTGTTGTTGTTGGTTTTTGTTATGTCAACGACTCATCAACGCATTCAATGTCGGCATCAGTACTTGGTAAAAGCAAGAATTGAGCGCGCTTCGTACAAATTACTTCATAAGCATGCCTAGAGGTATGTAGCTTTATAGATACCTACATATGTATGGTTATGTGTGTTTGAAATTCGGGCTTGAAATTCTTAACAACGATTTCCTTTCCTTTGCTTGCTCCAGAAAATGAAAAGTGAAAAATGTTGTTGATACAAATTAATAGTAACGTATGAGCATAACCACAAAACTATGTTTCCACATACACCTATTTAGAGGAGGCCCATGCGGCAATAATGACATAAATTTTATTGCAGGTGACAAATAACATTCATTTGCCGCCAACTCATAGACATTTTTTTGTAGTTTACCGCAAGTTTTGGAGAACATACTTCATACATGTATATGTACATACGTATGTATGTATATGTATAAATATACATAAAAGTACAAACTTGAAAAACTTTGTACATTTCATTCCCGATTTATGTTTTAGTATCGTTAAAAAAAATAATACTGTTGTCGAAGGTATACAGCTGACATTGACGCACGTTTATGGGCGTTTCGTTTAACGGAAGTAAAGTGTCAATAATTGGATTCTCCGCATTTGAGTCGCTCTGAATCGGCATTCGGGATTTCAGGCAATCGTGAGGTTTAGCACTTGCCAATTTGTTTTCTTACATACTTTTGCTTACTTTCCGTTTGTTTGAGTTACAAGCTGACTGACTGCTTTATGACCGGAACTTGGGTCACGCTTTCGAATAAGCGAAAACAAACTTGGCCGACGATGACAGTAACAAAACACCAATGCTATGCAAACAATGACACTGACACAACACAGAGATGACGAATGAAAGGTAGTGACAATGACGGCAACGTTGCCTCACCCACCACTTGTTACAAGTACAATACGAAAATCGAAAATCACACTTTTGACAAAGATTGAGCATAGTTTCATTTCGATTTTGAACTTTGTTGCAGATGGAAGCACAGGCACAGCAACAATTGCAGCAACAGCAACAGGTACTTGCCAAACAGCAGCAGCAGGCGCAGCAACAGCAACATTTATTGTCGAACATCAAAACGGAAGTAAATAGTGGCGATTCTCAATTGACCGCTGGCACAACAACAACACTGCAGGCACAAAAAACCGTAAATGCTGCCGCAGAAGAACAGCAGCAAGTCGGACAGGACTTGAAACAAACACAATCCGTACAGCAACAGCAACAACAGTTATCTAGTCAATCAAAACCGCACACGCCTAATCAACCACAAGAGCAAAAACCACAGTTACAACAACCACCTACAAGCGTGGCAACATCGGTTGCTTCGATTACCGGCGCTCAACCACAATCGAATGCGGAATACAGCATTCCACTGGCACGCAACACTCAACAGCGACGAATACTGACCACCGCGGGCACCTTGTGAGTGAAACCGATTAGTTTGTGCACTTTAAATGTTAAAAAAGAATTAAAATTAATATTAATTTTCTATGTCATTATTTATAACCTCCAATTTCTTTCTATCTCAACTCGTCTGTAGTGAGGAGAACGATAATCGTGACACGGAACAGCCCGACTCACAGTCTGAGTATCATCATCATCAGTCCCCCGCCGATTATGTGGTAATGGCACCGCGCAATGATGAGCATCCACCGCCCGGCACCGCCGTCTACACGTACACAACTACGGAGAATGGTCAACAAATTATTTGCACCGAAACTGGTGCAGCCATCAAACTCGAAGATATCGAAAAGGATCAACAGGCTGGTGCGGACGCACAACAACATCATCAGCAACAGCTGCAACAACAACAGCAACAACTTTGTACACCACCGAGCAGTGGATACGGTGATACAATTGTTGTCTCCGCCTCAGCATTGCATCAACATCAAAATCCACACGGCGTCATCAACGCATCCACACATGGCGGACATCCGGGTGCACAACTACGATTCGATCCCGATGAACGTTACAGCAATGTGCTACAGGACAATGGCAATGTACAAACTATTTACTATAATCCCTCAGTGGTCGATTCAACCGCACACCCCAGTGAAGCAAAAACGTTTACAGATCTTGGTAATACAGAATACTATTCGAGCCCCCCCACATACGCACTGCCACCGCCCAATAATGGGCTCTATAGTGTTTCGGGTTCGACGCAGTTGATTTGCAAATCGGATCCGAACTTAGGTGCCATGCGACAGCCGGGACAATTTCAGTCTTTAATGGAATCCGGCGTACAAGAGCAGTCGATGTGGGCACCATCAGCAGTGGAATTCTCTGGATATGTAAGTAGTACTACTTGTATATGTATAAAAGTATCTGTGTCCTTATTTCTTTGGACAAAGGCACGCACATACAATATTGGCACGATTCATGTGGCACTGTTATTCATCTAAAACCAAAATTCTTCATCTTCTTTTGCTCCCACACATACGGAAAATTTATAGAATACATATCATCATCAGGTAGTGGATGACTACGGTTCCGGCAATATGACCACCGCGCATTGGTCAGGCGCGGGTCCAATCACTGCTTATGAGTCATCGCTCGTGCCGACTGTCTACGAGTCTCCCAAGTGTGAGAACTGTGGCGCCCTCTACATACGGAAAGGCAACGATTTCTATTGTCCCACCGGCTGTAATCAACTGCGACCGACACATGTGCGCATACCAGCTCGTCAAGCGAAACCGAAAATGCCCGCCAATGCCAACAACCGACGCACTGGCGTCACGTGCGCCAATTGCAACACCACGACGACAACGCTTTGGCGTCGCAACAACGAAGGCAATCCTGTGTGCAACGCTTGCGGTCTGTACTTCAAACTGCACAACACCAATCGGCCGCAATCCATGAAGAAGGATGGCATACAGAAACGTAAGCGTAAGCCAAAGAATAACGGTGGCATGACAACGATGAAACCTCTACCATGTAAGTAACGCTATATTTGTTGAAAATCCATCTCTGCATAACTGACTCGCTCACCCACTCAAAGTAAATGATTATTCACACACAGCGCTACCGGGAATGCCACAGAATGTGACGCTGATGACACCTAACGGTACGATATACCCTTCACAAGTATCTGCTTTAAGTTTACCAATGAATGGTGGTGGTGTTGGTCCAGGTATCATTGGTGGTGGCCCGCAATCGTTGGCGAGTGAAATACGCGATATGTCCGTAAATGGTGGCAATGGCAGCAGTGCAGGCGCTGGCTCAATGTCAGTTGGTGGTGCTGGTGCCACCGTTGTGGTGGCGAGTGGCGCGGGTAGCTCGGTAACCGGCACCGGACCACGTAACGTATCGATTGTACAACATGTAACTGGCGACAGTCACTCACCATACAGCAATCCACCATCACAAAGTCAATCGCCGCACTTATCCAATCCATCGCCGCTCAATCGACAGCCAATAGCACAAAGGTGGGTGGCAGACAAGTGACATGCTATTTTATATTTTTTTTATAAATTTTTTTTTTGCTTACTTCATTTAGTGTGCAACCTATCGAAGCTACACGTCCAACGAATGGTGAAATACCGACGGGCGTCATAACGCGCACTGGACTACCCGAACGTTCCTCGAATAATTGATCATTGCGCATTCACGCATTCGAAATTCCTGAATTTGCCAATAATAATTAGACCAAAGCTTCTATTGTACTTAAGTACGTGTGTGTATCTAACTGATGTCTGAATAGTTTGTTTTTATAAAATATGAAACATTTTAATTTTAATACTATTATTTGTGTTGCTCAAAAAAAAATATGTTCACTTTCGTGGAAATTAACCCCTTTAGTTTTTAACTACTATTAGCTCAAACATGTAAATATATTTAAGTGCCAAAAATTTCTAATTGATTACAAATAAAAGAGGATTTATATATTCCCAGTAATATAAAAAATATATATAGAATAAAAAATTAAATTCCCTTTGTGCGTAAGTACTTATGCATAATTAATTAATTAATTAAATAAATTTTGTAAATTAATTCATTTGAAAGAAGTGCATTTTTCTATTATTATTTTAGATATTTTTTTTTAATATTTTAAAAAATAATGAAGTGGAAACAAAGTAACATACAGAGCTCTAGCGAGAAAAAAGTAACAGAAACTGTAAATTTTCACAATAAATCATTAAGAACTCAAATATTAATAATAAATGCTAAAATATTTGCTTTAAATTTGCATTTTGAAATATTCTTTACCTGATCGTAAAAGATAATTAATAATAAATTATAAGCCAATAATAATAAAAACAATACAATTTTTAATGTTGTGTTTCATCATAATGTTCGAACTAGTTTTCATTCGATTTGACAAATCTAAAAGTTTGTAATATTCATCTTCAAATCATTTATCGAAAAAATACATAGATCAACTGAACGGTGTTACCAGGATCACTTTTTGAAACTAGTACGCAAATCTTTGTTTTTTTCTTGACTTAATTTCCTCACGCTTTTGAACCACAACAAAAATCTAGTTAAGACAAAGTGAGGTGTTTTCACTATTACATTATTTGAATTTGAATCCTAACAGCTCAAGTCCATATCTTGTTTTAATTGGGGAACAAAAGCTTATCTCAGCTAGCCTATGTATTTTAGGGATTTGTTTATGAAATAGAAAATCAACATTTATGGTTATAAGACATTTGTTGAATAAAGAAATCAAGTTGCGATGATAACAAATTTTGAGAAAATTTTAAAAATTATATTTATTGTATCCATCTGTGATATTTGAATTATCTGCCACCTCTATTTGTTTTTCTTACGTCGCATTCTCTTAAGATCACAAGTTATCCTTTCTTTGTGATGTGCGAATCCACTTGGCAGTAAAATATTCTGTAGACACCTTATTTGGCATATAAAAATAAATGAGTTATAAGCCAAATTATCGTTAATGACATAATTTATTAATTCCCAGGCGCAGTATGCGGCGCTCGACTGTCAGCAGCCACCAAACTTGAGTCCTCTACGGATATACCTACATATGTATATGTATACTCGTATTTCATTGTCAACAATTTGGCAGCAACCAAATTGAACCACATTAATTTTAATGACCACAACAAAAAGGGTCAGCAGAGATACACACACATACAAATATCCATATACCTAAAAAACATAAGAATCAAACATTCAAGAAGGTCGAGACAAAGAGCAATTACAACAACAATATAGTGCGCTTTAGTGAAGTCCAAGTGAACGAGCTGTGGGTAATAAAAAACAGAAATCCTAAATAGCGATTCGGTGTAGACGCTTAAAAGCCTGACTGGTCGTGATGTAAAAGCGACATAACGGCAAGAGGACGACCGCTCAGACAAACAAATCATACCTTTCCACTCTTCTTCATTTGGAGAATTCGTTTGCTCACATATATTGTATATACATACATATGTATGTATGTGTTCGTCATAACGCCACCAACGCCAATGACATGAAATCAACTGTGGACACCACCAACATTGCCGTTGACATTTTGCCGACTTTGATGCCGCAATTATTGGCACAATGACCACGGCATGGTGAGGAAAAGGAAATGGTGGTGTAGGGGGGGTGAAACGAGCTCTCTGCTTAAGCTAAGGTATGCGAAGGGTGTGAATTGCAGGACGATTGCAAAACAAAAATGCGGAAAGTATGCTTAACGCCATGGTGCGGTGGCGTACGCGCGATCAATTAGGTAAACTTGTTTTACGATCATTTTAACGATCGCTCGGTCTGACAGCGTAGCGGTCGCTCACGACGCTCCATTTACCGCGTTAACAATCACAAACGCGTTCTGTTTGCTGACGGTGTGGAATGGAATGTGGGCTATGAGCTACGAGAAATGTATAATGTATATTTAAATAAACATTTTTTTGTTAATTCGCTCATACTTGCATATATGAAAGAGCTTAACTGGATGTTCGACTTGGATTTATTTAATTAGTTGTATTGATATTAATGTTGGTGCTGTTGTCTTCCATTCATCATTTACGCTCGCTTTGCTTGTTCTACTATCTGCCGTAATGTACTTGAGAAGGCAAAAACTTAGCTACCCAATTGAATATATATGGGTATGTGGGTGCCTCATCAAAGTGGTAAGTAGTTATTATCATTCAACTCTACCTATATACTCATCTATACCATTGTATTTGGCATATTTATACTCTCGCAACAAAAGTTGCTAAAGAGAGTATTATAGTTTTGTCCACATAACGGTTGTTTGTAAGTCCTAAAACTAAACGAGTTAGATATAGGGTTATATATACCAAAGTCATCAGGGTGACGAGTAAAGTTCAAATCCGGATGTCTGTCCGTCCGTCTGCCCGTCCGTGCAACTTGAGTAAAAATTGAGATATCTTAATGAAACTTGGAACACGTATTCCTTGGCACCATAAGAAGGTTAAGTTCGAAAATGGGCGGAATCGGACCACTGCCACGCCCACAAAATGGCGATAACCAAAAACACATAAAGAGCTATAACTAAGCCATAAATAAAGTAATGATAATAAAATTTGGAACATAGGATCGCATTAGGAAGGGGCACATTTGGATGTAATTTTTTTGGAAAAGTGGGCGTGACCCCGCCCCTAAATAGGTTTTTTTGTATATATATAAACCTATATAAACCAAACTTTCTGAATTCGTTTCTTTTAGCCATTTCCTTATACAGTGCAAAAATGAAAGAAATCGGATAATAACCACGCCCACCTCCCATTCAAAGGTTAGGTTGAAAATGACTAAAAGTGCGTTAACTCACTAACGAGAAACGTCAGAAACACCAAGTGTTACATAAGAAATGGCAGAAGGAAGCTGCACTGAGATTTTTTACAAAATTGAAAATGGACGTGGCGTCGCCCACTTATGGGTCAAAAACCATATCTTAAGAACTACTCGACAGATTTCAATGAAATTCGGTATATAACACTTTCTTGACACCCTGATGACACTGGTGGAATATGGGCGAAATCAGTTCACAACTACGCCTACTTCCCATATAACTCAATTTTGAATTTCATCTGATTCCTTCACTTTATAAGATATACATAAGGAACCAATGAAGATAGCGAAATAAAACTTTACACAAATACTGTATTTGAGCTGTGACATCACTTGTGGAAAAATTGTCAAAATCGGACCATGACTTTTCAAGGCCCCTGATATCAAACATGAAAAACTCAGTGCCTAAGGGTAATTTTTCACCGAAAATATAGGTAAATCTCTAAATACATTGCGAGAGTATAAAATGTTCGGTTGCACCCGAACTTAGCCTTTCCTTACTTGTTTTTAATTGGCTTGCCACTCTCTAGGGTTTGCCCCACTTAACTTTTAGGGCTTACATGGGTTACACGACTTCAAAAAATCTATTTTTTTATTGCAACAACATTCTTAATCAAGTCATCTCAACATCTCTAGAATAGAGTCCTTAGGTTTCAAGTCGATCCGAGCAATAGTTTTGGAGATACAGTTTAAAGAAGTTGCGCGATAAATATTTTTGTTAATAATAGTAATATGCTACCGATCGTGTATGCTCATTTCGATGCACCGAAGCATATCTGATTGATTCGGTTAGTTGATCTTTTAAAGTTTTATCTAAGCTGTGTGAAGGATTTAAAGCACATTTTCTTGTCGTTTGTCTGTAAGTAAATTCTTGATGGAATCAATGCCAACGAAACTTGTGCTAACAACTACAGACTTTGTCGTTTAATCTCTTAAGTTGCTTAAGTGGCGCCTAAGTGCGGTTGAGGTCGTTGCGTCAGTGTGTCAGGCGGCGAATTGGGACTCAGCTTTTAAGTGTGCGTCTGTCGACGCTAAAACCCGACGAAGGAGCCAGTAAAAGAGCAGTGAATTGTCTTGCTGACTGCGGAAAGGGTAAAGAAAGTAAACCCAAAACAAAAGTAAGAGAGTGAACACACAACAACTTGACCTAATATATATATGTGTGCTTGTATGTGTATTATGTAGCTTCGTGGTGGTCACTTAAAAGTTTAATGAAATGCAACATCGCTGACAGTTCATACTCTTTACAACGCTTTTTAATAGTTATAATGCACTTTAGCGCTTCACTATTTATATGCATATACATATATACACTATGTATGTATGCCTCAGCATGCAAATTAATACTGCGGTTAAGTGTGGAGGCACCGCACAAAGCATTTAATCGGTCACACTCCTCCACGGCAATTAATTGCTGTTGTGGCAAAGTGCCCGCCGAGCGAAGTTAAGGCATCCGTAGCGACTACAACTACTTGTGACAAGCGTCTCGCGGTCAGTGCGCACATCTAGACTCAAATGCAATTAAGTTAAAAGTCGCTGTGGCGACAATTCAATTCAACCGTTACGGTGTAGCGCCACACGTTGCCGTGCACAGTAGGCAATGAGCGAGAGTATGAAGTGCGTCAATTGAACTGATTAGGCCGCGCTGTTGAGTGAGTAAAAGCGTGCAAATACACTCGTGGCAGTCCGAAATTCGCACGACTGTTTGCTAACATCGCACTACCGTCTTGGCCAAACGCGGCGTGGCCTGTCATAGCATGGCGTGACGTAGCGTGTTAACCCAAAGCAACTTGTCATAATTTGTGATAAAGTTGCAACTTTTTATGACGATTGGCCTTTGGAAAATAGCAATTATAATAAGTGGCAAGTAAACCATTGCGATTCCAATGCATAGACGCTTACATATATTTCTAAACAAAATATGCACTAGCCGCATATGCGAAGACTCTCTAGTGCATACTCAAAGGAAATGTCTTTAAAATGGCTGTTACCTCAATTCTAGTATTCAAAACTAATTGTATTCATTGCAGGGATAAGATTAAAGAGTGGATGAGGTTCGGTAAATGCTGGCAAAGTTAGAATATTTTCAAGTTTGCATGAAGGAAAGAATTGATAATTTTGAAGTGATACTTATTTAGGCATATTAATTAAAATGATCGACGGCAATGGCATTGTTAGCACGAGACTCACTGCATATTACTTGATTAACAAAAAAATAATTGGATGCTTAAAAAAAAAAATAATAATAATTTGGTTAAGTTAGGTTATACTGGCCAATACGCCACACATAGACCAGTTTTGGTCCTTTGCGATACCAGATGGAGTGCCGTCACGTTGTCCACGAGGAGTAGTCATCCTTTAGGATGCCTGCGCTTGACGCGAATTTTAAAAGTTTTTGTGGCTTCACTTTCGATACCGCTTTCAGATTCTCATATTGTGAGGCCTCCAAGTAGCGAAGTTGTTGCCTTGACAATGCAGGCCAAGTGCACAGGAGATGCTTCATTGTTTCTATTGCACCTTGCTCCTCACATTTCCTGCAGACATCTCGATCCGTAAGTCCCATTTTGTAGGCATGTGCCGCCACCAGACAGTTAACAGTGAGTGTACCCACCGTACTTCTGGTCTACCGCTTTACACATGGCTTTAGCGGATTTACACCCCGGTATATTTGTCCAACGTGTTAGGAGTTTTCTTGTCATGCCCCTATCCAGATCATCGTATAGACAGTGCATGGGTTTGCCAATGTCGGTCGCGTTTCCGGATGACAGTTTTTCACCGTTCTTGGCAATTTCGTCAACAATCTCGTTGCCTTCAATGCCTTTATGTCCTGGCACCCATTAGAAGTGAAGGCACGTGTTCCTAACAACTCTCTCCACCGCCATCCTGGTATCGAAAACACTTTTGGCCGAAATGCAAACCGAGGTAGTTGCCTTGATTGCTGCTTGACTGCCTACGTAGATATTGATTTTGGAGTAGCCGACTGCTGTATTAAGGGCTAGCTCTGCGGCTTTCCCAATAGCAAACACCTCCGCTTGAAAAATACTGCAGTGGTTCAGAAATTTAAAAGGTTGCCTTACACCTAACTCCGGACAGTATATTCCCACATGTAACCCGTCTTCCATTTTCGAACCATCCGTGTAGATATTCAATGTGCTGCGTGAGGTTATCATTCCCTTACGCCAGCCGTGTTTTTCCAGGTTCACTCGGAATATTCTTTCCCAGTTCATAAGTGGGGTCAAGTAGTCGGTACTTGCCAAACCGCCCCTACCCACCGAGATATGCCCAAAAGTTATTTACGTAAATGTTCCTCCCGCTAGTAGTCGCCCCGCCGATTTTGCCGCATAGGTTTTGCCGTAGGGGTGGTTCTTAGAACTCCCGTTATACATAGTGCTGCGAGTCCCTGAACCATTTCCATTGGCTTTCGGTGAGTTGATTTCTTTATGCCTGTCGACCACAAAATAGCACCATACAGCAGAATTGGTCTCACTATTGCTGTGTAGCACCACTGCATGAGAGAGGGAAAATAATAATTAAATGCTTCCAAAAGTTTGAACATTTTAGTTAAAAAGTAAATAGGATAAATATTAGGAAATGGACATTAATCATATACACGAGGTATGTCCAAACGACGGCCTGTTAAGGTTCTTTGCTGCTGCGGCTTCGTTACAGTACTGCTTTTGGCGTAGAATTATCGAAAAAGCAACGATGTGTGAGCGTTTAGCAAACGAAAATCGTTAAGTTCAGTTAAGTTAAAACACGTGTAAACTTAGCGGCAATAGACAAAGCAAGGAATTCAGCTGAAAATTTACAAATAAAAAAAGTTTACAATCGGGATTTTAAACAATTCCCATTATTTTTTGAAAAAGTATCCTATATATATATATAAATTATATAATTTATGTTAGCTTGACTTAACATTATTTTTCTAATAATATTTGTAGAAAGTATGTATGAGTTTTAATTCTATCTATCAATCCAATTGATAGTTCAATAAAACCACGTAACACCAGTACTACTAGCTCTCCTGTATACCTACATACATACAAAAATAATTATAATTATCATCAACTTCATTATCATTATCGACGACAGTCAACTGCGTCGATATTGGCGTCAGCGTCACAGTCAACTACAAATTCAGTTTCAACGCTCACTTACTGTCAACCGCGTAAATTATCTGCCCTTTTAATTCCGAGAAATTTCAACGAAATTCTAGGAAAAATCACTAAAATTCCAAGAATTAAACGAAATGCTCTGCTATGCCAGGTAACAACCGTCTTATGCTCACTCATGTACATGTGAACGTGTGCATTATTGGGTATTCCCTAGCCAAGAGACGCTTCGTTATCAATGGCCGGCACGATGTTATTTCTGTGTCTCCACCAATTTCCATTATCAGTCCGTTGCTTCGGCCTCAGTTTCGGCGATTCGCTTGCTCCAGTGATAGTTGCGTTCTTTCGTTGTCGTTGTTGTTGTCGCTACTTCGTATACTGTTGCATAAGCGAATAATGGATAAATTCATGAGCCACCAAACAACTATGCAACCCGTACACAAGCCTCCTATATGCAGCAGAGGCATCAGCGAAGATTGAAGATGCGGCGCTTATCTTCGGCGTAAATAAAAGAAAAGATTCGATGCCAAAGAAACGGAACGGTGAAAGAGTTCAAGCGCGACGCTGTCACAGCTGAACTCGATGGCGTATGGAGAGTTGTTGTTGCCTTTTCAGCGCCGCTTATCGTAGAAGTTTTAATTTTTTCTATTGTATTTATTGTTATTCTCTGCTTTATTCTTCCATTTGCTTTAGGCGGCAAGCACATTTTCAATTGAGTCGGGCAACAAAATGGATGGCTTCAGCCGCAGACGTGGAAAGGAATTGCCATCTGACGCACTATCAGTTTAGCTTGAGGAATGTACACATATACATACACACATGCATATAAAAATATATACATCTGTTTGTGTGCCTGTGCTTATATACTTCAGAGAGCTGGTGCAGCTGAAAGGTAAGATTTGTGGCGCCACTATCAAGGTGGTAGCAAAATGCAACAACACCGGGGCAGGGGGAGTAAAAGGAATTGTGTGTGTGGAGTAGTATTAATAACTAGGACAAGCAGAATGAAATGGAAGAGGCGGGGAAGATATGGTTGTTGGTAATTGCCGCAGAAACGACAACACATCAGACCAATAATCTGGCGATGGTGATGATGACGGTAATTTAGACGGCGCCTCACGCCTTGTCCATGCTAATGAGACGATGGGAAAAATGCTGCGTCCCATTGGCAAGAAAAGGCACTCAGCATAAAGTCATGTATGTTGTGCACATGTATATATGGAATTCTTTTTATATACATATGTACATACATAAGTTTATTCTTTAATCAGACGCCGGATTTGCAGTATTTCTTTCTTGCTTAATGATTTCATACCCTTCTACTTATCGAAAGTATCGCAATAATTCACTAAATTATTTATGCTACTATTACTCTATATACTGGTAGAGACTCATACAAAGGTTATTGTAATGATAATTCTAACTTATTTGAAATATTGAAAGTTCATCTTGAGTATTTCCATGCTTTCAACATTGTTGCCCACAAAAGTTCTCTACAAAATGCCTTACCACATTATACATAATATATATATAATGTACATCCTTTCGGACATTACCCACGGCAAACGCGGAGTATTCTTCTTCTATAACAGCCTTGCCGATATAGACCGAACTTACAAAAGCAGGATATGGATCTTTGTTTCGAATCTCCCCTCCACTGAGCCTATATTTCTTAGAGAAGATCTCACTTTCTCGTCGAATATTGGTAGAACTGGAAAGTCTGAATCCCGTAAAATATGATGCTCTAATAATTTGCTCCGAAGTTTTCGTCATATAATAGATGAGGAGAAAATCAGAAATCCTTATTGACATCATCAAAGAACGCTACAAATGTTTTGAATGCAAAGTCCTGCCCAACAAACAGTTACCCGAAAACTGGTGTAAAGCTGGGCTGTCTTAAGGAATCTCTACAAAATAGTTTACGCGAATAATATCGCTCTGTTATGTATCAAGAGATCGGACTTGCAGTCCAATTTGGACCAAATGTCGCTGAATTTATATAAAGCAGTGCGGATGGTGACTCCCCTTATTTCATTATCTATGGGAAATTTATTAAACTAAAAACGTAATTCTAGTCGTAATTACAACAAGATATTGCATCCGAAGATATTGCAACTCGTATAAATAATTTGAACGCCTAATTGTACGACATATGGATGTCAAATTGTTGTCAAACAAAACCAAACTCCTTATATGGCTGTAAATCTTGATCACTAACATTAGCGCTTACTCGGAAACTTCAAACTTGTGTCAACTCATGCCTCCGCAGAATTATGAAAATTTGGTGGCGCCTCATCATTACAGGGCAAGACCAGCTTAAGTTGATAAACGATCGAGGGAAGGCGTATTGTCTGGATTGATCACTATCCTACGAAGGGATGTTAACGGAATTTGAAGAAGTACTCGCAAGGGTCGAAAACCTGCGAAAATCACCTAGCGACGTATGACAACACTAACTGGAATAACTTATAACTTACAGATCCAAACAGGCTCAGATCGCCGAAATGGCAGCCCTTGGCCGAGTCAATTCTAAAATCGCAGAGCCGGCTGTCACTTACACAACGAGGTTCGACTGTTTCCTTTTGAGAAGCAGAATGAAATGCTCTTCAAGTAGTTCCTGTTGAGAAGCCGAGCCGCCAGAGGGAGAACAACAACAACCAACTTGAATAATGTAAAATCTTTGTGAAATAATCAGAATACCTTTGTTTTGGATCACACTCTAACAGAAGTTAAAGGAAAGGAAGTATACACATATACTTTTTGACAAAAAATTTATTTATAAATATTGAATTTTCATTAATATTTTTTAACTATCAATTATTTAGTTCTAAGTGCTTTCACTACAGCTTGTATAGAGTACACATTTTTTTATACATTTCAACGTAAAATCGAACTTTTTCCTTCCTATTAACATTGCAATTTCTCAATTTTAACTAATTTTATGGGCCCATTGGATTTTGTAAACCTTAACTGCCATACAAAATGGCGATAATGTCATTTATCTATCGAAATTTTCGAATGGACACATGAAGCAATACAAATGCATATAGCATATACAAATGCATGTTTTAGCAGTAACACTAGCGCTACGTACATAAATGTTGCTGGAATCTATTAAGAATGTAAAAGCTATTAATTAGAGGCAACGATTGGGAGATGGTCGTTGCGCAAATTACTTACTTACTGGTGCTCGCAGCATGTGCGCATATGTATGCATGTATGCATATGCCCCAAAGATGCATGGGCACTAACTCGAGCGTAAGCGAACATGTTAATGTCGCTGCATTGTATTTGTGTAGCCTTTCTGCAGTTTATGTGCCCAATTGCAAATGCGCCGGCTGCTGGAGTTCCACTGGATTTGCAATGTTGCACGGTTTTCTTGACTGTTGTTTGGGTAAAATTTATACCAGCGATATGGCTAATGAACTGCAGCAGCAGCTTTGATTATGCCATTTTTGGTTACAGGATTTTTTTACGCTTTTCTTCTGCCGTTTCAAGCGCATACGTAAGTAAGTGGATAAGTAAGTATGCAAGTACACATATGTTTACATAGATCAAGTGTCCGCCCTGTGGTGTGTGAGACTTCGTGCATGAGATTTTTTTAGTTTTTGATGGATATTCATTTTAGAAATGTCAGATTGCAGTGGTTTAAATTTATGAACATTCGTTCGGCACAATCAGCCGCCGTCGGAATTAAAGTCATGCGAAAAAAAAAATTAATTAAGATTTTTTAAATTTAAATATTGCCAGATTGTACCGTGGGATAAGTCTCCTAAATATCGCCTATAAGGTTCTATCGAGCGTACTGTGTGAAAGACTTAAGCCCACCGTCAACAAACTGATTGGACCTTATCAGTGTGGCTTTAGACCTGGAAAATCAACAACCGACCAGATATTCACCATGCGCCAAATCTTGGAAAAGACCCGTGAAAATAGGATCGACACACACCACCTTTTTGTCGATTTTAAAGCTGCTTTGACAGCACAAGGTGACTCACTATCGTGCGACTTCTTTAACTTGATGTTGGAAAAAATAATACGATCTGCAGAACTAAATAGACAAGGTACAATCTTCTACAAGAGTGTACAGCTGCTGGGGTACGCCGATGATATTGATATCATCGGAAGCAACAACCGCGCTGTTTGTTCTGCTTTTTCCCGCATGGATAAGGAGGCGAAGCGAATGGGTCTGGAGGTGAATGAGGACAAGACGAAATATCTCCTGTCATCAAGCAAACAGTCAGCGCACTCGCGTCTTGGCTCCCACGTCACTGTTGACAGTCATAACTTCGAAGTCGTAGATAATTTCGTATACCTGGGAACCAGTATCAACAACACCAACAATGTCAGCCTCGAAATCCAGCGCAGAATCACTCTTGCCAACAGGTGCTACTTTGGACTGAATATGCAAGTGAACAGTAAAGTCCTCTCTCGACGAACCAAAATCAAACTCTACAAGTCGCTTATCATTCCCGTCCTGCTTTATGGTGCAGAAGCTTGGACGATGTCAACATCAGGTGAGACGACACTAGGAGTTTTCGAGAGGAAAATTTTGAGCAAAATTTATGGTCCTCTAAACATTGGCAACGGCGAATACCGCAGACGATGGAACGATGAGCTGTACGAGTTATACGACGACATTGACATACATAGTTCAGTGAATAAAAAGACAGCGGCTACGCTGGCTAGGTCATGTTGTCCGAATGGACGAAAACACTCCAGCTCTGAAAGTGTTCGATGCAGTACCCGCCGGAGGAAGCCGAGGAAGGGGAAGGACTCCACTCCGTTGGAGAGATCAGGTGGAGAGCGACCTGGTTACACTTGGAATCTCCAACTGGCGCCGAACTGCGAAGGAAAGAGAAGAGTGGCGCGCTCTCATCGCTTTGGCTATAACCGGCTAAACGGTTGAACGCCAATAACATACATACATACATACAAATATCGCCCAATGCGTGTGCATCAATGTAGTATAAATAGAAAAAATTTAGGGATTTTTCTAATTTGCAGCTCAATGCAACACTTTCAAAATAAATCACTAAAAAACGAGAAATGGAAACAGAAATTTAACTGTCATCTCGATTGTGACAATTTATGCCAACAAATGTCACTCGAGAACCTTAAAAAAGCAAACACATAAGCCAATTTCACATGAGAGCTACTATATCATATATTGAGTATATAATTAAATATATATACATATACATCTACAATAATTTACATTCGTATAAATATTTATTTATCGATCCTGCAATCGCATGGCATCTGTCCGTATGGGTCTATCATGATAGCTAATTCGTACGTTCCACCGGCATGCAGTGGGTAATGAATGCATTTCTCGCTAACCAAAAAGCGAAAAGCATTTACTGGTGGTTGTTAGTGGTAGTGTAGTGTGTGGTGTGTGGTGCATGTTGAACGCGACATGTTGCCACAAAACTCGTTTCATGTTGCATGGCAATCCACGTTGTTATATTGATTTCTGTGGCATTTAAAAGGTGGAGTTAACAATAACGAACGCTGATTGGCGGACTTGGTAGTTTTAAAGATTTCTACGACATAAATTTTATTTTCCGTTTTTATGGTTTGTTTAGTTCATGAATTCCTTTTTGTTGCAGCCTTTTAAGGGCTTTTTAATGAAGTTGGGCGATGGCTGCCACCATAAGCCAACTGCCACGTTCGAGCAGCGGCACATAAATTTTATTGCGTGTCATGTTCAAATGGTGACTTTGGTGTTACAGAGACCTATGCGTATTACGCATTTAATTTCTTAATTTTGTTTTTCATTTTGTCAGATTTTATTGTTAGGATAAATTGAAATGCGTTTAATTAAATGTAGCTCACAGATATGTACATTTATACACGTACATAAATCTGGTAATTAAAAGTCAAAACCATTGCTCTAAATATTGATAAAATTACCCTCTAAACATATTAAAGCATATTTCATAAATAGTAATATGGAAATGCCGTCTTGCGAATTTTTAAAAAATATGTTTTATTATAATTAAGAGTAATTTTGATCTTCAAAATTGTTTAATCATTTACCTCATTTCATATTGACAGCATTAAAAGTCAATACTTGATTTTGGAAATACAGTTGAACTTCGATCACCATAATCCACAAAAAAACTTCGAGTTATATAAGGTAATTTGAATGAAATTTGACTTCTATTGTCAATTAAAGAGTTCGAGTTATGGAGAACTCCGAGTTATGGAAGTTCAACAGTATTCTAAGTGTGTGATTATGTTCCTAATTGGTCAAGTTGCTTCACTCATTTAAGACGTCGCTCTTGATATCATTTGATTTTCTACCCACAGACGAGTTTATCAGAACCACGCTATCAGCGCAATCATTGACCTTGAACTTTAATATCGATGTTGTTATTAAATATTTAAAACATGTGTTCTCGAAAAATAAACATTTCTTCTGAGAGTCCTCAGATTTTAAATAACATAATATTCCGCAATGGCTTGTAATGAAGATTCATTGTTAGAGGGTACAACTTATCCAGAGATCTGAAGTAAATAAGTTTTAAATAAAATTTAGTACATCTTCCTCTTATTCTTATTGGCACTACAACTGTGGGTCGCTCTGGTCCGAGAACACAAAACTTACCAGTCAGTTACCTCTATTCTTTGTAAGATCACGCCATGAACAGCACAAGAATTATGGTAATCGGTTAGATCGCTATGCCTTCACATAAGTATATATCACATAAAGTATTAACTTTAAGTATAATAATATAATGAACTTATAACCACTTTTTATACCTTTGCCCTATGAATTATACTCAATAGCTTACATGAATTAACACTCTCTGAGAGTCTGCTCACTCGGCATACACAAACTTATACAAATGTTACTCAATGGTTAATCATATCAAAACGAAAGTCGCGTTGAATGTGTCTCACTAAATTAATCGAAGAGAAGAATAAACTTCGTATGCACACACACATTAAATGAGAACCAATCAAAACGTTGGAGAACGCCCACTTCAGCTTGCTGCCTACACACATGCATATGTGTATAGCCGATTGTACATGTTTTATGTGCGCTTGTGTTCATTCATGTCTTTCATTTTCTCATTTGTATTTGTTGTGAATTTCATGAGCGCGAACGAGTTTGCCACCAACACTAACGCAGGGGTTATCGGATATGATATTGGACCAACCAAAAGGGCCGCAAGCTTTCAGTATTCTAATAAGAGCGACCGACTCAGGTTGTATGAAATAGTTGTTGTTATATTTGTTTTTGGTTTAATTATTTCACAACAACTTTTTATACTGTTCGTATATATGTATATTTCTTGTACTCTGAACAATCTCCATCTTGGATAGCGAAAACAGAAGTTGTTTGTTGGGATTGCGTTGGAGTTTCGCTGGAAACTCGTTCCCCAAATTGCATGTGGGTTGGGTTTTTAAACGTTTTGCTTTCGTTACCTCTTTTATTGTAGTTTTGCAGAATTGGTGTGTATGGCTTTCGGTGTGTGTGCTTTTAGCATAAAGTATGAAATCGTGTGTTACACATATCTTCAGCACGTTACTCTCTATTCATGTTTGTGTGTATGTATGCTCGAGTGAATGTTCGTATGTGTTTGTGTGCATGTTTTTTCGTATAGTTGTGCGTTTTCTGCTTAATGCACGCCGCCAACTGGTGCGCCAACCAACATCAAGCTACCGGTAGCAGTGAAAACAGTCCGAGTTCGAGTTTGTCGATAACAGAATGCGGAGGAGCCGCGCGCTTGATTAAATAAACAATTAGCCGACGCGAATTTAAAAGCATAGTATATGTGTATGTGTAAAACAATAAAAATATTTTTTATTAATTGGTATGATTTTAAACAGTGTTTAAGTTTTAATAGCACGTCAAGCATATGCATACATACAAAGATAATAAATACAAACATATAATAATAATCTTATTTTATTTTTTCAATTATAAAATTTTGAAATTGAATTTTTTAACGAATATTTTAAACTAGTGCGGGAGTTAACTAAAATAAATACGTGCAACACTGTGTGTCGAAATAAAAATTATGAATAGTATACTGGTTTGAAGTGAATTCAATAAACAAAAAATATACAAATATCTATTGAAGCTATGAAATAAAAAATATGTGCAAATAAACATAAAACTGCCTCTAAAAATAACACATATATAATATAATAATAAATTTTATTATAGTTACAAAAAAAGGTAAACTACTCTTCCACAAAAGTTATCAACAATTTAAACATCTCTTCATCACAACCGATAAAGTTTTTGTAAATGTTTTCCAAAAAAAAAATATATAAAATAATAAAATCAAACATATGTGTAATATAAAACTTGTATATAATCGGGACCATTATTTATGAAGCAGAGTGCTTTCTAGTCAAAAAATGTAAATATACTGTGTTTACTTGAACAAAGATTTTGCAGATATTCGCACCATATGTTTAGAAACTCATAGTTTATTACTAAGTTCTTTAAAAATATCTTGTTGTTATCAAGAAAGTGACACAAACATAATTGCAGAAAACATTTTAAAACCCCAGACTACGAAAGACCACTGCAACATGGCTATGTGTGGAACCAGCAGAAAAAATACGCTTTATAATGTATATATGTTTTACATATAATGTATAGTTTCTTGTAGTTACATGTCTTACTTAATTTTTTTCCAAACTGATACAAAATTAGACTTATGTGAGGGCATCTTTCATGGTCAGGGGTATATTCTCCTGGCGTGGTGTAGGCGCAACTGTATTAATATATGGAATAATATACAAATTTCAATATAAAAGCACTTGTCAGTTAATTATGTATGCAAATATTCTACACACTTTAAGTTTAGTAAATACAAAACTATTGGAATGAATTATTTATGCTTTGGTATAGTGTGTGCAATATCTTGCTCTCAATCACATTGAAACTACAGGCAACTGTAGCGATAAAAATCCACGAAAGAATGATGAATTTATTGGACGTAACAGTTGTGAGAGCACCAATCTATGCAAATATGCTGTAATTTAGTTGAAAGTTTAACAAAAATGCTAGGCAATATTATTTTAAATAATGGTTATACAACAAAATTTAACAAATTTAAATATATTTTCAATTTTTAGGAAACAATTTTAACGTTTTTAATTATAAAGCTGATTTGGTTTTTTTATATGTACATGTATGTATGTCAAATTTACTTCCTTAAATATTTCGCCAGTTTCTATGCACACTTATTTTTTTTAATATGTATATACGGTTTCGTTTAAAACCACCAACACTGCATGTATTTAAATATACGTAATTATATATTTTTAAAGCATATCATACAAAAGTGCTAAAACCGAAGTAATAACCACAACTGATTGTCGGTTGCGATTTAAATGTCGCCACACCAACGCCAAAACACGTTCAAGCACACACAATGTAAACTTATCAACCACAGTACATTGTATTAAATATCACCGAGAAAAAATCACATCGCAACTGCCTTATCTTAAATGATTTTCCACCCGCGTTAATATATCACAATATACAATGCATGTATGTAAATGCATAACCATGTGTGCGTGTGTGTGTTTGTGTATAAGTTCTTCACACTGTCAGCGTCTGTGTGCAATTAATCATCATCAACGTCAAACTTAACGTTACAACATTAGCTGACTTACGCAGTCACAGCAGTGAGCTGTCCGCCATCACAATCTGCATCCAACAACAATTCCTTTGCAATTACGCACAAAGCAAAGCAAAGCAATATTCATACTCCTACATGCATACATACATACATACATACTCTAGTAGCTCGCGCCTATCTTCTTTCCTATACGCATTGTAATTGTAGTTGTTGTTCAATACCACAGTTCATCGTAATTTGTTTAGTTATTTTTAAATTTATTGATTGCTGCTGTTTAGATCTCTCGTGAAATTGATTAATTGCACTTACTGGTGAACAATGTTAGTGAACTCTGCCTGTTAGCCCATTGGCGTTAGTTGATAATCGGTTATACTATGTGTATATATATAAATACATACATCCATGTATGCAGAGTATAATTTTTAATTTAAATGCCTTGCCTGTAGCGCTGTAAGCAAGTGCAATTTTACACACAAAATAAATACAGTTTTGCAGTAGTAATTACAGTAGTGCAAAGTTTCTACTTTAAATATTTATTAACATTTAATTATAATAACTTAATCAATTTCTCATTTAAGCGTTTTAATTTCATTAAAATAATAATGCAAAGTCATGTTTCAGTTTCGTTAATAACATAAATCAAAGTGAATTCGAACAATGGTGTTTATTTAAAAATAAATGTGTGTAATTCAAACGCAAACAAGGTCAAAAAACCTTTTTATATAAAAAAATGTAAAAATACACTTGCATTTATTGAATAATTCATGAAATATTACAGTGAAATTAATTAGTTGTTGTACGTAAAGTAAACTGAATTTTTAAAAAGTGCGTAATAAGCAGTATGTAAAAAAAAAACTTTTTGTGCGTGCGAAATATTTGTTTGAAAAATAAATATACATATATATATACATTGTGACGGGAATCAGTATCGGTAAGTTTCATAACACAATGTAAAACCATTTACATACATATACTATAAATAAGTAGACTTTCGCTTTTAATTTTTGTCATTTATTAGGAAATATGCTAGTACTGCGGAATTCATTCATACATTAATTTACAAGAAATTATAGGGAAAATTTTGGTTTACTGAACCACTAACCAATTTCTCAGCATTGTATCGAATATACAAAAAGTTCTTAATAATTTAATTAAATAAACTTAAACATTTCCGCCTATGGTGGCACATAAAAACATATTTTGCGTAGGAACCGCTTTAAGCGATTATAGCCGAATCCACCAGAGCGCGCCACTCATTCCTCCTTTTTTGCTTTTTGGCGCCAACTGGAAACACCAGGTGAAGCCAGGTCCCTTTGCACTTGGTCCTTCCATCGGAGTGGAGGTCTCCCTCTTCCTCGGCTTTCTCCAGCGGGTACTGCATCGAATACTTTCAGAGCTGGAGTGTTTTCTTCCATCCGTACAACATGACCTAGCCAGCGTAGCCGCTGTCTTTTTATTCGATGAACTATGTCAATGTCGTCGTATAAATCGTACAGCTCATCGTTCCATCGTCTGCGGTATTCGCCGTTGCCAATGTTTAGAGGACCATAAATTTTGCGCAAAACCTTTCTCTCGAAAACCCCAAGAGTCGTTTCATCGGATGTTGTCATCGACAACACGCTTCAGCGCCATACATCAGGACGGGAATAATGAACGACTTATAGAGTTTGATTTTGGTTCGTCGAGAGAGGACTTTACTTTTCAATTGCCTACTCAGTTCAAAGTAGCACCTGTTGGCTAGAGTGATTCTGCGTTGGATTTCAAGGCTGACATTGTTGGTGTTGTTAATGCTGGTTCCTGACTGACTGTTTGTTTGATGACAGGAGATATTTCGTCTTGTCCTCATTCACCACCAGACCCATACGCTTCGCTTCCTTATCCAGTCTGGAAAACGCAGAACAAACGGCGCGGTTGTTGCTTCCGATGATATCAATATCATCGGCATACGCCAGGAGCTGTACACTCTTGTAGAAGATTGTACCCTCTCTATTTAGCTCTGCAGCTCGTATTATTTTCTCCAGCATCAGGTTAAATAAATCACACGAGAGTGAGTCACCTTGTCTGAAACCTCGTCTGGTATCGAACGGCTCGGAGAGGTCCTTCCCAATCATGACGGAGCTTTTGGTGTTGCTCAACGTCAACTTACAGAGCCGTATCAGTTTTGCGGGGATACCAAATTCAGACATCGCGGCATAAAGGCAGATCCTTTTCGTGCTGTCGAAAGCAGCTTTAAAATCGACAAAAAGGTGGTGTGTGTGTGTAGTTTTACCGACGGTTTATTCATCGTTAGTGTTAATAAGATCGAACTAAAATACAAATTAATCCTTTTTAAATAATACATGTCTTATATAGGCAAGAAAAATTATTTTCATAACTGCATAAAAATATGTATACATAAAACTGCTTTCGTGATAAATAGATGACACAAAGGTGTTAAGTAAACAACTCAATACTGAGTATACGAGGTATGTTCAAAACATAATGGGAATTCCAGTTTTTTGAAAAAAAAAATATTTTTTCATTCAGGAGTCTCTCTCCCACCACGAATCCCGAATGTAGTAGATGTCACAAGAACCCACCTTCTTCCGTCCTCGTCCCGGCCATCGCATTTCTTGGATGGCGGTGATGTCAGCCTTTACTCTTACGAGGACATCAAACAGCTGGGCAGAGGCAGCTTCCAAATTAAGAGACCGGGCATTCCAGGTGCATACTCTTAAATCGTTGTATTTAATACGTTTCCGGTGATTGTCATCAAAATTGGAGTCTCTCATCCGAGGCTGTTGTTTGCAGTTCATTGGAGAGGTTTTTTTATGTGGTGGAAGAAGCGTAGAAGCGGAATTCGCCTTTTCACTTTAGCTCGCCTTCAAACGGTTGTCTGTTGGCTACACCAGAGGATACTTGGTTTAAGGCCGGAAGTGGTGAGCTGCTTGAGCCACGTGCAAAAGCATCGTTCCTGGCCACTCCCAAGTGAATGGCGGTCAGGAACTTTCCTCACTTACGTGACTCCAACCTCCCATTAATATCATACCCATTCGATAATGTGCACTTATAGTATGCCAGCGCTTCTTCCAAGCGTCGAAACACTTCTCAAACTCGATTTTTGAGATAGTCTTTGGTTCTTTCAGCGATTTCTCGTATGCTTGTAAAACGACGGTCTTTAATATTGTATTTACCTTCAGAAATAGGAAATAGGGTGTTTTCGAGTTGAATTTAGAGAAAAAATAAAATTATTTATTTATTTTAAATACTTATTCTAAAGACTTGTGAATCATCTTACTCGGGCAGTTCGGAACTGCGGCCATAATTATTAATTTCATTAGATTTACAATTAATCTACACAATTACTAAAATTTTGTTAAAAATAATTATAGTTATTTTTGTTAATATTCACAAAACTACTCGCTTGAATTGAAAATCAAAAATACCAAAATTATTCGAAAATACAAGAAATTAAAAAATACTTCTTTAAAAAATATGAACATGCGAATTTTGGAAAATTAACATTTTTATTTTTAGAATTACTATACGCTGCGAAATTCAAGTCATGTTTGCCGGAGCTCATAATTTTTTATCGCTTATCTCGGTCTGTAACTAATATATGAATAATAAAAGTAGAGTGATTGGTATTTTAAATCATTTCGCTCCCCAACCACCAATTTGATATTTCTTGATTTGAGTTTGCAATTAATGTGAATTAATCAAATAATATTGTAGATATTTTTGTTTTTTTTTTTTTAATCTATAACTATAAAAACTGGTAAAATGGTATATACTTTTACTGGAAGAACAGATAATATGATATAGAAATAGATATAGATATATTTACTATCTCTGCATTTAATAAATAAATACAAGCACATTCATTTTTTTATCTCACTAAAATATTGAAAATATAGAAATTTTAAACATTTTGCCAATATTAGCTTGCTTACAAATCATAATAAATCTCACCACAGCGTTTATAGTGCGGTTATGCATCTAATCGGCAATATAGATAATAAACAAGCGTAAACACGACAAATCACTGTCTAATCGGTTTTATTGGTGCAATGTCATTTTAATTACATATTTTATCACTGCAAAAGAAAAAGAAATATAAACGAATTAGTAGGAACTGAAAAAAGTGGCGAGTAGGAAACAATAATAATAACAACTAATTTGCATATGTTTTGCATTGACAAGCGAAATGGCGAGCATGCGAACTGCGAAAATGCCAAAGCGTGCAATACCAGCCAACAGTGGCCAGATGTTACTTAATGTATATTTTATTTAGATTTTTTGTAATTTTTTTTTTTACCTTTATATGTACATCTTATTTATTGCGTAATGATTTTTAAACAAACAATGCGAGAATGCTTTCAGCTCATGAATTTTAATCGTTCTCACTTGTTTTCGTGCGTCTTATAATCTATTTAATCGTAGTCGGTGCGTATAAGTCTGCAAGTGAACTGAACGGTAATCAGCATATTCGTGCGAAGGTAAGAACAAGACAATGTGTAAACGCGTGTGCATATGCTGGACAATAAATAATAATAATTTTCACTTTTCGCTCATAAATTTTGCGTTTTACAAGTAAAAACATTATTCATATAATCATCATGCTATCGTACACACATACATATAATGCCTCAAGAGTATACATTTTCCTTTGTCTGCTTCGAAAGGCCAGCTGTTGGCGTAGTAAGCTTTTCTTTGCAGCGTTAACATGAAAACGCTTGCATACTCGTACATATTTAACAACAAGATATGTACATATGTACATATTCATTGTTGTTAATCCAAAGACATAGACCGCAAACTTGTTTCTGCACAATTTGTTTAGAAATACACATACATACATATATAGCAAATATAAGCAGAGCAAAAAACTGTGAAAAAACAAGAATCAAGTTTGAAAACCGGCACAAAATGACAACCGGCATAATAAGAACGCGTGCAGCTGGAAAATTTATGATTGTTGCATCTAGCGGTGAGTCGTCATAATTTAATAAATTCACTGCGTAATCCGGTAAATGCAATTTTTAATTCAAACATATTTATGCATATACAACTGCTACTTTACATATGCATTTACATATTTATGCATCTGTGTACATACACCTCATGCGAAACTCTGGCTGTCACTTTCCCTCCCAGTTTGAATTAGCACTCGCTGCAAGTGGCGAGTTCATAATTCGCATTAATATTTGACCGCTTTCACAGCTCCAGACATACATACTTGCTCTGAGACTAAGTTGCAGCTATTTATATTCAACATTTATACTGCCACGGCGTAGCAGTCTATCATCGCTGACTAATTGAAGTGTTAATGTATTTATGACAACCGTTGTATTCGCAGTGGTACTGCTATACGATAATTGTTTATAAGGGAGGCTAGTGCCTGCGCCTTGCTTGGGTCATGCAGCAGTTGTAGCGTGACTTTGATTGGCATTTAGGGTACCTATTAGCTCTAAGAAATATTCTTATTTCTTGTCACGAGCTGTGCTGAATGACAGGACGTAAGCCATTATTATTAGAAATTCCGTAATATTAAAGTGAATATTAACAATGTCTCAGTATAAAGATTGAAACAAAACAAGAAAGGAAGGGCTATATTCGGGTGCAACCGAACATTTTATACTATCGAAATTTATTTATGTAATTTTATTGAGAAAATACACTGGTCGGCATAAAGTCCACTGGAATAACTAAAATCATTATATGTAGTATATGGCAGCTGGTGTAATTCTTAGACCAATTTCAACTATTTTTGCTACCACGCTACATTATATTCAATATAGATTTTTCGATTACCATATTTTGCTAACATCAACATCAACACACATTCCGATACACTTAAGTCCCCCTACAAAGGGTTTTCTGTAATTGAAAAGATTTCTCTGGCTTGACATCCGCTTTAAGCGATAAATATATGATTGATATAAAAAACCGCGATAAAATACCATAATTGTACGATATGAGTCAAGTAGGAAGAACTGGTGAAATTATGTTTGTTATTTAACGCTGAAAAACAACATCCGCTAAAATCTCATAAAAACAACTAAAACATTTTAAATTTCTAAAATCTAACTAGCGTGCTGCGCAACATTTTCAAAACTATATGCAGAAGTTATTTTGCAAGCCAGTTTAAATTTTACTTAAAAGCAATAAAAAATAAGTAGAAAAAAATGAAATTGCTTTTGCACCTTTTTGTGAAAATACGCATTACCGCGTGGAATGCGTGGAATGCATAGTAAGAACTCAGCAAGTGACCGGAACAGTGTCGCCAAGCACGCATGAGACGGTCTGACGAATGGTAGTTCTATGGCGGTGCAGTGCATTAGAACAATTTTCCAGCTCAAATTGCGACCTGTCGTGTGCACTCAGCTGCCATAGTTTGCTTACTTCATACTAATATATTATGAGTATACTATATGTGTTCTATACGTCCATTAGGTAGGTCAAAGTGGCATAAAATATTAAAGTCGCTAGCAACTAGGCTTAAAACGCACACATACATATTTATGTGCATACAGTTTTGGCTACTTCTTCGTCACCTGAACATGCAATTGCCTTGTCGCACACGACATGAGGTCAATGCGGTCAAGCATTGGTGGCGGTCAGAGGTTACGACTGGGCATATGGCTTACGAAGTTATTGCTACACGCAGCGCCGGCACTCATAATTCGCCACGTGACAATTGGAATTAATGCATATACATACATACATATTTTTGACCTCAGTTCTGCTTGTGCTATGCATGCGTGCACAATTATTTATGACAAGTGTAGCAGCAATTTCGCGTTGAGAAGAAAATCACACTAAATACTCTTCTCATTTGCTGGTGAGAAGCGGGAATTTTTATTGATGAGTGTAAATGAAAAGTAGTTGTTTTTAACGAGGTAATTTCAAAATGCCACTCTCATGAGTACTCTCGTCCATATTGGCAAAAAACTGGATCATTTGATTTTCACAAGCTAATCTTGAGGCGAATTTTTCACAAAATCGATTTACATAGATTGGAACAGGTAGTAATCACTTTGTGCCCAGTCCGATCTAAAAGGTGGATGCATAAGAACCTCCAAACTTTCAAAACTTCTATCGAATCACTATCCGTGTGTTCAGCCTGGCATTGTCCTGAACACAATTCTCCTCCCATTAGTCAAAGTTGACCGCTTCTGCCAATTCCAACACATATAGCAAAATCATCAGTCAATCCTGACTTGGTCACCGTTTGATACGACTCACCGCTATTCGACCACGACCGTTTACCTTGTAATACCAAACCATCCGCTTCAGAAATGGATCGAGTTTGTTGCGTTTCAGCAGCGATTCGAAGAAGCGGTAACTTGTGAGACACCCAGACATCGAGCTTCTCTTTGTATCCAGAAATATATTTGACATTGCGGATATATGTATATTATTCCAGATATTAAGGACCAACTTCCAAAAATGGGCCTTTCAAAAAGGGGAATGACTAAAAGATTATAAGAAGTATGTGTATAGAATTCCTTCGAAAGATAGTGACCAGCTCAATACTCCGACCTGAATTCCATCGAACATGTTGAAGGAAATATTAAGTAATTTATTTCAGAAAGGTGCAACCGAACATTTTATACTCTCGCAATTCATTGAAGAAATTTTATTAAGATAACATACAAATTAACCAATAAATTCGGCATAAAGTTGAATAGAATAACGAAAATCGTCATATATGAGGTAATTCCTGAACCGATTTCATTCATTTTCACCAACACTATATCCTATACGCTCAATTAATTTGGCTAAAATATTTCACATATTAACCAATACATATGTATATTCGGAATAAAACCCACCGTATTTTTGAAAAACCTATAATTAGGTATATGGGAGCTAGGAGAAGACATTTTTGAAAAACCTATAATTAGATATATGGGAGCTAGGATATGTTATGACCCGATTTAAATAATTTTTGGAACAGAGACACACTTTTAGAAGAAAACATTTTCCTCTGAATTACATTAAATTATCTGGGAGATTTACCCATATTTTCGGTAAAAATTTATCCTTAGGTGCTGAGTTCAACATGTTGAAAAGTTATTGACCGTTTTCGACACTTTTTTCACAAGTGAAGCCAGAGATGATATGCACTATTTGTGTAAAGTTTTATTCCGCTTTCTTCATTGGTTCCTTATGTTTATATTATGAAGTGAAGGAATAAGACGGAATTTAAAATTGAGTTATAAGGAATGTAGTCGTGGTTGTGAACAAGGATGTCAAGAAAATATTATATACCGAATTTCATTGAAATCTGTCGAGTAGTTCCTGAGATATGGTTTTTGACCCATAAGTTGGCGATGCCACGCCCATTTTAAATTTTGTAAACAAATTTTGAATGCAGTTTCCTTCTGCTATTTCTTTTGTAAAATTTAATGTTTCTGACGTTTTTCGTTTGTGAGTTAACCCACTTTTAGTCATTTTCAACCTAACCTTTGTATGGGAGGTGGGCGTGGTAATTTTTATAGTGTGTGGTGGTGTACGTAAATGAACCGACTGCAGAAAGTTGGGTTTATATAGCTTTATTGGTTTGCGAGTTAAATACAAATAACAGATTTGTGGGCGGGGCTACGATCCTTTATTCCAAATCCTTTATTCCAAATTTTACTTTTATAACTTTAGTGCTTAGTTATGACACTTTATGTGTTTTTGGTTTTCGCCATTTTGTGGGCGTGGCAATGGTGCGATTCCGGCCATTTTCGAAAGCAACCCTCTCACAGTCCCAAGGACTACTTGTGCCAAGTTTCGTCAAGATATCTTAATGTTTACTCAAGTTACAGCTTGCACAGACGGACCGACGGACAGACGACAGACGGACGGACGGGCAGACTTCCGGATTTCAAATCTACTCGTCACCCTGATCACTTTGGTATATATGACTCTATATCTCACTCTTTTAGTTTTAGGTGTTACAAACAACCGTTATGTGAACAAAACTATAATACTCTCTTAGCAACTTTTGTTGCGAGAGTATAAAAATAGGGCCTACAAATGCTTTTTATGGAATTTAGAACAGCAATCAGTTCGGTTGATACTCTTAGATGCAGGTTGCAAATATATGCCGCCGGTATCCAGAAGAAAACATATCTGATTCCAATTTAGTTTAATTCATGTTTTATTTTGGCCAATTCTAAGGAAAGTAGATCAAAATGTACTTTTGTATTTTACCTTTGTAGAAAAAACGTAAGAGCGTAAGGAAATATTCGTTATCATAGAAACTGGAAACATGTTGATTTAAAAATTAATTACACTCATTTATGAAAACTATAAGTCCCATTCCTAAACAGTAATTTTTTTGCTATTAAAATGTATGTAATTTAAAGATTTATATTTTTACTGTACACTAAGCATTATCAGCGTAATTGCGCAACATAAACCGCAGTTATTTCCGTTTACTCTAGAAATTACAATATAATTGCTATATTTTATTTGGTCTAAAATTTTGTTGTGAATTTTACCATTTCGGTTGACTTTTAGTGTGGCATAAAATTGCTATAAATCAAAGGCGCTTGAACACGGCGTATAACTAGTTGCCCAAAGAACCAATAAGAATTGAGCTGCTTAAGTGCAGACAAATTGTTGTTTCTTATATTGAAGGACACCTACCGTGCCCAGCATGCGTGTGTAGCTCAGTAGTTAATTTCAAGTACAAAACTCCGTTCTGACCTGCCTGCACTTTGCAACTTCAATTTCAGTTTCACTTTCTCTTAATCACTGTGTTGTCTTGTTGTTATTTAGCAAGGCTTAAATTGTCCTTGTTTTGTAAAACTATTAACAGCGTTTGTATGCTTTCCAAGTACTAATACCCTCAATGTCAAGTACCAGCAACGTACCAACGTTATTGGTATTATAACTGATCAGTGAAATTAAAAATGAAAAAATATGGAAAATATTAAATTTTTGAAATTTTTTTTTTAAATAATCAATTGACGATTATAACAAAGTTATGCAAAAATAAGCATTACTCACTTTGATTTTCTTATTTATCGCTTAACATACACATATTTTATGCAAAGTTATACAGTACTTACTCACAATTTAATTTTTAATGTTCATAAACACTTGATTTCTCGGGAAAATACATGATACATATAATAATCTCTTATCCATTTTCGAAGAAATATTTTTTCGTAATTTGTCATCGCTTACATAGTATGGTTGGCTACAATTGAAAGTGCGTACTAAAAGCATGTAATCGCGCGCATGATAAATTCTTACATATATGCATATATATATATTATAATATATATATGTATGTATAAATACAATATATGAAATAATTTATGGAGACTTCACTTTACTACAAACATGCGCTCAATGAATAAAATTCTAAATGTTTCAATGCGGAATCGTGTCTGTTGGAAGCCAGTAAATTGTAAAAATTGCTACACTTAATTGCTGATGAGTGTAAAATCATAATTAAATGAAGAAATTGCTTATTAATTAAGTATATAATTAAACGGCTAACTTTCTTTCTAATTCCAGTAGCGAAAATTAAGCGTAAGCTATAAATAATACTATAATGTATACTTACATGCCAACAACACCTTTATTGGGCTTGCAATCGAGTAGCTAAGTAAATGCACCCATACAAGGTATGAAACTACGACTAACCACGTCAGCTAGTATATTGCTAAACTCATGATATATATATATATACATATATGTATATACATAAAAGTTTTTATTCAGAATGAGTGAATTCCATATGTAGAATTTAACATAATTTTTACCCCCATTAATGGCACTAATGTACAACTGTACAAGCGAATGTCAGGCAAAAAACCGCATATTATGGACAGTTAAATGAGAAAAGTGCGAGGCATAAGTAGGGCGGCGAAAAAAACTTTTAAAAGCTTTGCTATGCCCATTTCGTGCTGGCTGTCGAAACTCGGCGCTTGTAGGAATTAGCGCGGCACCGGACAAATGTATATGCAGTGCAACTACATTAGTGACAGCGACTGTGCTGAGACAGCGCCTATAAATACTGCCATGCGTCCCGTGTGACCACTGTCGCGGCACGGGACGCGCTGTGTGTGTGTGTGGGGCAAGGCGATGAAATTTGTATACCCGCGTGCCGAAATGTTGTCACAACAGTGTGATCACATTTTTATTGTTGCATTTTTTCTGTATAGTCACATTCTGCTATCTGTTTTTGTTCTTTTTTTTTTTTGGTAATTTTCCCCACGCTTTTAATACAAATAAAAAGTAAAGTAAAAGCAGAAAAAAAATTAAAAACAAAAAAACAAAGGTGCTCGCGGTCAAGATCAAAGCGCCACAACAGACGCCAGTCAGTTTTTGTGGCAAGCGCGGCAAGTAAATAAGTGCTTACAACTACATATGTATATACATATATTTGATTTTCGATTTTGGGTGACAAATTGTATTAGCGGCAAGGAAAATGTTAATTTAGAAAGAAAAGCTTTGAACTTTGACAAATTGTAGCGGCTATTAGAATTTCTGAATTGTAGAGAATATTGGTAAATCAATTTATTCTTTGAATATCGTCACATAATTTATATCCAGTAAGTGCGGCCAATAGCATATCAATGTCTATTATAGTTGAGCTGATAAATCGAGTTCGTCGCTAGAGTCTTTTGTCTATGTACAATACAAAGATAGCGCTTGTGTTATCGGAGTGTTTAACCCGTACAATTTTTCAATGATAATTGTCAATACTTGAATTTTGTAAAATCGAAATAAGACAGCAAAAAAGTACACACATACGCATGCATTTATATTGAAAAAGTTTATGTATATTTATATTAATCACCAACTTGCACCGGCCGATTACGGCAAATTAATTAACTACCAAAACGAAATTGTGTAGATAATAAAATTTTTAATGTCACTCATAATGGCAATGGTAATGAGACAAAGCATACCGGCGCATGCGCATAACGTACAATTTCCGCCATCATCAAGAAAAACGAAAAATTACACGCACACATGAGATATATAAGTATACATATGTATTATTGTGTGTGTGTTATATTGTGCTTGGAGTATTTCTCTTACACATTCGATATACATATGTGCATATGTATATAGGCAATTTATGCCTAGCCAAATTCTAAAAATTCATAGGTAACTCGTTCTTTTTTCTATTCAAATCAACTGAAAATAAACTTATCAGCTAAACTGTCGCATATTTGTTTATAACACACTTGACTTGCGTATTAAGCTGCCACCATAGCGACCACCCGTCGTTTATTTAAATTTCTGTGTTATTTTTTCTTTCTATACTTCTTGTCGACTTCAGTGCTGGTCGATAACCGCTTTTATGATAATGAATTAGTGAGTCAACGTACGACTTGTCAGCAATCAGTCAACAGCGCGACTTCAACAACTATATAATCTAGTAAGTGTGCTCTATTTCGTTTTACATGTGTACATGCCTCTATGTGCACTGCCACGTATCATTTCACTTGTAGTTTTAAGTTGTTTTTACATTTTCTCACTTCACAAGTTTATTTACATTTTTACGAGTTACGCGTCATATTATCAGCAACGACAACCAGTAGTTCATATCCATCAATCCATATCACCACGAAATATAATATTATTACTATGTACTCCACTTGTGTGCTTTTCAAGCGATTACAATATACTTACAATTGCATATGTATGTTCTTATCACTTGGTTGTGCAAGTTTTACTATTGCGATATCGCTTGGTTCCCACTATATATACAAATGTATCTCATATATAGGTACTGTGTATATAAATACTGCAAATTTAATTTCAAGTTGTACAAACATACGGGAATGCAGGTTACTATTCGCCACAATAATTGCGAGTATATCGAGTAATTATTACAAATGCAAATTTCGTTGCATTTTATGTATATTCAAACATATAATTATGCGTTGGATTATTTCATGCCTCTTGAAATATAGTTCTTGTTGTAATACTAGACTCTCGCAAACAAGATCGCGCACATTGTGAAACATGAACATCCCTATTACATTTTTTTTTGTTTTTACGAGGAGGTCAGTGTGGAATCCGAATTCAAACTAAACCTCCTACCGTCCTGTACCGTTCCCCCCGGTACCATCGTCAAGTATTACGTCGGGAGGATGGTTGAGTTACACTCATGCATACGTGGTGGTCAAAATGCATTCAGTCAAAAGTTGCATTTACTTGGCCCCACCTCTGTTGGTCTATTGCCCCACCTCTGTTGGTCTATTACCCCGCCTGGTTCATTGTTCGTCGCCAACCCTTCCCGTCACGCCAAAGTTTGTGTGTTCAAGTCGTAGTTGTTCGTTGTATTTAACAGCTCATTCTCCGCCGCTGTTCGCTGTCTCGTTGTGATTTCATAATTCTGGCAGCAGCTTCGCAAACTGCTTTCCAATTCTCTACTGATTCGACCATTTGGTTTACAAGGTTATCAGGAGTAGGGTCTATATCAAGCGAATTTTTGAGATGTTGCCTCTCATGGTTATATTTCGTATGCTTTGAAGCAGCCATGTCCTGTGAGGATTTGTGTTGGGTAGAAATCCACTTCACCATGCGTTCTATTTAACCATGGTTCAATGTTGGGGATCAAATGAAATGTCCAACGCCGGTTTCCGTTGTATTCCCAGCGTTTTGGCCAGCGATTTATCGTTTCAGTCCTGACACTTCTTTTTAGTGCCGTGTGCGGTAAACTACTGGACGGATATATAGATCAGCCAATCTGTTATATACACGTCTGGATTGGGCGTGTACCAGGTGTGTTCAAAAAATAACGGGAATTGTAAAATTTAAAATTTTACGGGTTTGGTGAGTTCAATAGCCAATATGTTTTTTTATTATCTTGATATACATGCCATTCACTTGAAGAACTAAAACCAAACTTTACAAGACGTTCCTTACTCCCGACCTGATTTATGGTGCAGCAGCGTGGGCGATGTCGATATCCAATGCGACGGCACTAAGAGTTTTCGAAGAGAAGATTTATGGCCCTTTGAACATTGGCAACGGTGAACGACATTGACATAGTCCAGTCTGGTACGACAGTCTCCGCCGGTGGAAGCTGAGGGGGATAAAGACCTCCTCTCGGTTGCAAAGATTAGGTGGAGAGGGACCTGGTCTCGGTTTGTATTCCCAATTGGAGTCAAAAATGGATATACGAATGGTGCGCTATTATTGATTGGGCTATAGTCCCGTAATATATGCCACTGAAATACGATCTCTATTTGCCTGAAAATTCACTCCTTTGTGTAATGTTATCGGCGTTGGAATAACTGCTACAATAAAGAATTCTAATGGTGAATGCTGATTGGACCTGCACATACTTTATAAAATCTAAAATGGAGAAAGTATAATATATATATAATGCCGTAGTAAACCCATTTACTTATCCCTTTCGTACAAAGCACGTAACGAATAAAATTCATAAATCTATTAATTTGTTTCACAATACAATACAGCTACTGTACACATAAGATTTGATAAAATCTTCTTGTCCACGCCTTCCTAGAAGACGCGTGCCGCAGGCGTTTTCACTGCCACGTATCGTATAAATAAACACTTCGTGTATGTGTGCATGATTTTGAGTTTGATTGCTCACCTGTGGCGACTGTTTATCGCTGTGCGCGCGCACACGCCGATCGATGCTTTAAGTGGCGGATCACATTTCACAACATACCCACACACACACACACAATCGAATATATTTTATTCCATCAATTTCTAGATGCATTAAAAATGATATTAACACCTATTAGCACAGCGGGCGGGATGCGAGTATTAATTAATATTACTCATAATAAAGTGTTGAATGCTAATTGAGAGCTGCAATTAATTTATTATAATTTAGTATTGCAATTAGAATATTAATATCGAAATGTTGTTATTTTTCTTATATGTATGTCTTTATTTTTATTTATTAAAAAAAAATATTTATACTATATTTAAATAGATATAGTTATTTTATTCAATTCATACAAGCGATGTAATAACTTTAAAGCGAACGCTTTTGTAATAACCACAATGTGTTTTTTTTAACTTATTTTTTCTCTTCCTCGAGTTTTTAAAACCTCACACTGTTTATTAAAGATTATGCTTATTTAAAAATAATATTTTATTCATCGTAGTTATTTTTAAGCATTTAATCAATTATTTTGATTTTATTTTTGCATATAAATGTGGTTAATTGATTTAAATTTAATTATCATATAAATTAGTTGTCAACATTTGCTCCATCTGCTCGTATATAAGATTATAAAAATTCTTAATAAAATCATATTTTTTGTGTCATACATAATATTTCATATTTCATACATAGTAGCCACTGGTGAGTTTGAATACTTTCACAATCACAAAAATCATAATTTCAATAAATTGTCAATAGACTTTGTAGTATTATCGATCAACTGTTCTCACCAAATATACAGCAAGCTGGAAGACATACATATCTAGCAAGCGCTGGGCTGGAGACATGTACCCACTCCCATGCCATGTGCCGCATATCGGTCGCAGCATCTACGCGCACCGCACACAATTCACTGTCAGACAATCGATAATTGCTTTGGCTCCAATATTTTTTTCTATTAATTTCCCTTCCACACAACCATTGAATGGAGCTAGAGAAAATTAGTTATAGACAATGGAGTGAACGACAACGACGACGACGACGACAAAAGTAACAAAGGGCGGCACAAACAATTAGTTAAAAAACAAACAAACGTCATGCCACAACTAATTTCAATTAATCCTAAAGCGAGAGCGCGTTAAGAGGAGGGTTTGTCGTTACAATAAGAACACAATCGGAGTGCCACTCCACTCATGATCATTCAATACTTACATAAACAACTGCACAGACACACAACAGCACATTCATATATATGTGTGTGTACGTTTGTGCAGTGTCTTTTAGCTAGTTGACTTTGTGGGTTTGTTGAAGTGTGTCTTGCGGCTGGCCGTCGGCTTTCAAAAGGTTTGTGGTTACGCGATTGTCTCAAGCGTTGTTGTTGGTTTAGTGATGGCGCTTATAATTTCCAATCTATTTCGTTGACAAGTGGATTGGGATTAGAGCTCTTGGTATTCGACTAACCGAATTAACTGAATAGGGCATTAGTCGTCAGTCATCGACTATTCGATTAACCGCTCATTTTCGACTATTCGGTTAACCGTTCGTTGTCGACTATTCGAATAGTGCAAGTTCATTAATTTTCTTATTTTTATTGAAAAAAAGTGAAACATTAAAACTAACAAAAAACTTCGACGAGTGGGTAGTCGGTTTTCTGTGAAGAACCGGTTTTTTTGGGTTGGTCAGTAGTCGGTTTTGCTCGTGCCCTTCTGCCCGAACACTTCTCAACCGATTTATACCGCACATTGAATATATCTGGAAAATACGGACATATATCTGGAAAATCAAAGGCTTTTAGACTGCAAACAATTTTCATTTATTCGAATAGTGACAGTATAACTATTTGACTAACCGAATAGTGCTAACCGGTTAATATTCGTACGAACGGTTACAAACCGGATATTCGAATAATCGGTTTTCAGTTTAATCGAATAATTTTAAGAGCCATAATTGGGATGCTATAGCGCGATATACATACTACATATGTGTTGTTGTTTTTTGTGTACTCAGTTCCACAAGTGACATACTGCCCGCCGTAGCGCCTCATATGAAAGTATGTATACCCGTATTATGCTCCCCTTAAAACTCACTCAAGCCTGCAATTGCTCTTAATTTTTCATTCACGTGCAGCATCGAACATTACCTTTGCGGCGCCTTTCGGCTTTCCTCCACCAAAAATGTAGCTGCTTATTTGTGTTTAAGTATGCACGCATACATAATGCACTTCATTACCGCTCTGCGCCAACTAAGTAGGTGGATAATGCGATCGGTTCATTACGTCAAGCGGCAAATGGTGAAACGAGAACTGCAAGTAAAGGCCAAAGAAATTGTAAACAGCAGTACGAGAAATTCGGCTCAGTCTCAACGCCAGACTGCAATCACATTGGCACCTCTTAATCTGCGCTCTTGTCTGCCCGCTGCATTCTATACTACCGGCTGCCGATCTTGATTTGTATCCACGAATTAGTTAATCTCCAATGGTTGCATAGTGGAAATGTGCGGCGATGCTGCGAACGGTTTGTCGGCAACTACAAAAACAAAATTGATTTGATTTTTGTGATGATTTTAAGTGGATTCTGTGACCCAATCATGATACACTTAAATTGCCTTAAAACGCATTGATTCACATTTGTATATATGTGTGTGTTTGTATTTTATTGATTGAGGGCGTAAAGTGCATGAGAGCATTTTATTGGGTTTTTATTGCAATTTTATTGAGATTATATTAAGTTTTCGACTTGCACACTGACAATTCAACAGTGTGAACTGGCAATAAAAATATTATTTTTTTTATTTCGGAAAGTATATACTTGTATATTCGTAATGAAGAATCACTAATGCTCACATATACTATTTAAGAGCTTTCGAGGCTTCCAAAACTCCTTTATTACATGAATCTTAAACAAACGATTTATTTTTGGCAATATGTACATATATTAAAAATTATAGCAAACCTTTTTTTCAAAATTAATTTAAATTTTTTATTACTCCATGATAATGACTTAAAATCGTTGTACAAACTGAAGGAATTGTTATTATTTTGCCAATAATTTGGACAAGGCTTTATAATTGTCATCAATAAACAGATTATGCTATAGAATCTCCAAAAATTACGTCATAGTTTTATCCCGCCGTGTCTGCTTCAAATTTCTGAAACATTTTGGTTATCAAATTTTTCTTTACTCACTGCCTTCTGCTCGGCACTTAGAGTGAAGGAGTCTTCCCTAACACTTACCTGTTATAAGCGATATTCTAGCATTACCGTTCATAACTAATAATACGAATTTTCGTAATCCAGTGGAATTAAATTTTAATTCAGTCTCAATATGGCCCTCCACTCCAGAGAGGAGTGGGATAGGTGCGAGGTAGATAAAGACACAGTGGTAAGCATCTATACGGACGGATCCAAACTGGATAAACGAGTGGGAGAAGGTGTTTTCCAGCAAAGCTAGATACCAGAATCACCTTCCGACGACTACCAGATCACTCAAAAGTTTTCCAGCGAAGGTTAAAGAAGATCCTCTTGTTCGGACAAAGAAGGTTCTTACAACCAGGAATATATTTACGTTAATATAGTGGAACTTCTCTAACTGTAATCAATATAATCCACAAAAAAACTTCGAGTTAGAGAGACTTCGAGTTATAGAATTTTCATTAAAACATACAATTTTTCAAAAAGCTGTAAAACATAGATTTATACCCAATTTTATTTATTTACTTGGCAAAAAGTTTTTGCTCTTAACATCTGTATCACATGCCTTTGTTACATGATTTATGTAATCCATAAGTGTAATATCATATGCTTTGTTCGCCTCCATACGATATAGAGAGACTGTTTTAAAATTTTGACTCGATAATAAATTTTTTAATTTTGTATTATGCCCTGGTCGAAAATTTCGATTTATGGAAGAAAATTTTTATGAAATTTGACTTCTATTGCCAATTCAAAAGTTCGAGTTAAAGAGATCTTCGAGTTATGAAAGTTCCACTGTATGTTCACAGGCAGTCAAGCAGCTTTAAAAACACTAAAGTCTCTAAAGTTTTCTTCAAATTTAGTGAAGGATTGCCTTGAGCTGTTAGTAGAACTAACTTCCTACATATTTTACGATAAATCTGCAATGGGTGCCAGGACACAGTGATATTCTAGGTAACTGTGAAGCAGATGAACTTGCCACAGGTCTCAAACCTTAATTGAAAATATAAAAATCTAATTTCAACGATTTGTTTTTTTAATTAATATTAAAATTAAAAATTAATACATAATATGTGTGCATATTACCCAACAATTACAATTATGAATTGCGCACTACACTAACAACATCAACTTATCAGTTCAAATATCAATTTCCCATATTCTGCGCTTCGGGGACGGATGAGTAATAATTTCTAGTTACAAATAATATTAGACAATGCATTAAAAAGGGGCGATTCCTTAATTATTTGTAAGTACCAGCCTACTTTCATACCTTTTGACTTCAGATTTTATCCTCTTACGAAAACACTCCGCTTAGCTACCGTTGAAGGCTTGTTCATTCCAAATATGCACTCCTTATATAAGTGTCCTTAAGTGCCTGTGTGTAATGTTCTCATATCCTAATTGTATATGTATACATAGCTATTTATATGTACGCACTGGGAAGTGGTTGAACCTTGACGCCACTTTCGACTTGAAATCTTTTTGGTCTTTGTTACAACTTGTGACTTCCATTGAATTTCGCCTCGTTCATAAATGTGACCAAACAAAGACGACGAAGAAAAGAACCTGTTCCGATTTCAAATAGCATTAGTTCCAGTCATACGCTTGTACATACATACATACATACATATACTTCGAAGCCGCAGCACTTACTCATATTCAAGTGTGTGTATGATTGTCTGAGTGTCCGTCCGCTGTCTGACATTCCGTAGTGTCCTAAGTGTGATTGCCCAATTTTGTGTAAGCGCCGTGCGCTGTTATTGTCATACGCCGTACGAAGGCAGCACCGCAGGCGACACTCAATCCGATCCTTTTCTGACTGTTTCCCGGCGTTGTAGCGCACCTATAACACTGCGCCGTCAACTGCATAAATTTGTGTGTGTGTGCATTTACCTGTTCGATTCGATAGTTGGACACTAAAAGAAAGTACACAGGCACAGTATATTTGTGTCTCATTTGCTCCCAAGTGCGTTGCGCGGCATTTCGTTGGTGCGTAAGATAGAGCAGGTTGTACGTTGTCTCCAATACTTGAGCTCCGCGGTTGACGTCAGAGCTGCGACTGCTTACGCTCTGCTGCACATTCACTGGGACCATTGATGAAATTGACTTTTTATATTGACTTTTACGCTAGCAAAAGAGCAAAAGACTACGTTTGTCAGTTCGTTCGTCCCTGTGTTCGTCTGTCTGTCCGTTGTCCATTTGTGTGTGAGTCGCTGTGGCTGCTAGTCTCTTCCGGACTGGATTTTCGGATTAAGTTTTTGTTTACTTTAAGGGGTTTTTTAGTTTGTTTGCACACCTCAAGGCAATCAGTTCGCTTTTCGTCCAGTTCGCAGTTTCTTATTTAATTCGATTGGTGCGCCTGCAATTAACTGCTGAGTCTTTGTTTCGAAAAACGGTTTTAATGTAGCGATTTGATTTTAATTGCCTCAATTTGTAATTATGCAGTTTCAGCGGCTGCAGTGATTTTCGAACTTCTACTGTGCACATTCGAAGTCAAACACATACATACATATATGTAGATAATGTACATATGAGTGTAAAATAAATAATTTGGGGTTTTATTGTGGTTATAAAGTCATTTCTATAAAAAATATTATCGTCTTTTTAACACCACTCATCGGTGAATATTTATAAATAAACATGTGTATAGTGCAACCGCATTTGATAAAAGTGAATAATTACTAAAAAATTACGTACAATTTGTGGCATAAAAGAAGTGGTAAAAAAGCTGAAAATATATACATAGTAAATACCGCAAACCATTTAAAAATTAAACGCATTCGACAATGGGCATATTAATGATTGCAAATGACAACAATGTAAGTGAAACAAATAAATTGAAGCAAATTCGTATAATATGTAATATTTATAAAAGGGTAGAAAATATGACATCTAAATCGTGCATAGTGTGGGGGCACTTACTACAGCTAAAAAATTAAGTTAACTATTACCATGCTATATTATAATATAATTCCGAGGCAAAAATAATACAGTTGAACTTTCCTAACTCGAATAATTCCTACCGGCTTCCGCCGTTTTTTTTTTGTAAATTTAAGTTTTTTTTTATAAAAACGGTTACAAATGTCGATGAGCCTTAGCCGCACTTTTCTTGGAATTAAAAAAGAAAAGCAAAATTTCCCGCAAATGTCGAGAATTCGGCTCAAAAAGTGACATTTTCAGTTGAGAATAAGTTTGGGATGCAAACAGATCTCCAGAAATATTTTGTTGGGTTAATGTTGTCACAAATATCCAAGATCGATATAAAACGATTTAATAGATTTAATCGACCAGTGCTTGACCCTAGAGACATCTATTGGAAAACGGCGGAAGCAAAGTTGTTGATCTAATAAAATAATGCTACTTCCCAAGCCTGTAGCGTTACAGCTAAACTCAGTTTATAGAAATCATAAAGCAAAGACAGATTTTTATTTCTACAGTCAAGTTTAATAATATAACAATTTATTTGCCTAATTCAATTGAAATAATGTAGTTGGGTTTGTACTTCTAAATAGTAACATATTTAAGAGATACAACATGACTATGTTATTGTGAAAAAAATGTTAAAAAAATTTAAGTAGTACTTAAAAACGTAATTTCGCAAATATCATTAATAACTCGACCTAAGCGGATGTGAACGAAGTAGTTGTAAACCACACCCTACACTTACAGCTTAAGCGTTGTGTGTTATTAGGAAAAATATTGTTATAAAATATGAATTTTGACCGAGGAAATTACCGAGAAGTAATTTAGTTTTCAGTCTACTTTGGTTCAACATTGCTTACTATACATCATTACCACAGGAGCCATCGTAACATTGTGGATTTATTTTATTTAGCTTATTAGTAAATATTAGAAATATTCAATATACATTAGATTCGTGAGAATGTTTCGCAGAAATAAGAGGAACGTTATAACTTTTATTTAGTCTTAGAAACATATTCAATGATTTAAGCTTATAACAATAAAAAAATGCAGTTCAATTTTTCCGAAACGAAAAATCGTCAAGAAAGTATCATAAATTGAAATTGATTTAAAAAATATTTTCTCGTATTATTAATTATTTTTTCCGATATCATGTTTATATATATACATATGTATAAGCGAATCGCTTCATTGTCTGCCACTAAACATTTTATAATCGCAACCAAGCAAGCGTGTAAGCTAAATCTACTTAAAATTCAGCGAAGCACATGCTTATTAGTCATCCGGTTGCATGCACAGTGGAACAACAACAACAGCAATAACAAACATTGAACACATCCTTTAACAAGATCACCCAACTAGCTGCACTTCCTTCGCAGGCTTTCAATTCTGTTTTGCTGAGTAGCTGACTCTCACGCACACAAGCCAACTCAACATCTCGCATGTACATACATACATATGTACATACTCTTGCCCAGAGCCCGATCCTTGGCAAAAAGTATTAGCAGCACCACCTCATCTGCGGTGATGGCAATAAATAAAATTCCATCGCAATGCAAATGCAAATGCAAACGCAAACGACCCGCCATCAGACAAATTGATCCACTCGAAAATGCATTAAGAGCGCTTTCAAAGCGAAATTCCGCCAACAAGTTCCGCACCCTTTGCCACTCGCCCGATTTGCTGCGCTAAGTAAGAGAGACGCGAGTTAGCGCAGCAAGCGCCAAGCGCTAGTGCAGCACAGCAGAGGGACTAAGTTGTAGCACTTCTTGTCGACAGCAACCGCGGCGGCTCCATCGGCTCAGAGTGCCATGTAATGGACGGCGGCTTCTTTGTTCGCAAGAAAAGCTGAAAGGTGTTGTCGTTGTGGTTGTAGTACAAAAAAATATATATCGTAATGATCTTCATAATAATCTAGATAGTTTATATATACATACATACATTCATATATGTATATAAATTTTAAATTCATACATACATTATTGTAAACAACTTAGTTAGTATCTCGAAACTATTATTTACAATAACACACTAATAATAATTTCTCTCTAACACTTATGTAAATCTCTGATCTATCTGTATAAGTACGCTTAATGTTCACAAACTTCATTATCACAATTAAGTTCTGCTAGATAACGATCTGCGCACCTCGCCACACTCACGCACCTCATATCAGCATTGCTTTAAACGTCCGAATGCTTCTTTCTACCTTTTGAAACATGCAACACTTAACATTTGTTTTCGTCATTATTAGAGTTCGGGTATTCCGGCGCTGTGATTTTTCAACCGCCCGTCTGCAATGGCACCCTCATCAGCTTCCTCATCATTATCGTGCACGAAAACACACACTTCGCACCGCTTATGCACCCGCACTGCGATCGCACTGAAGATCACTTACTGGGTCCTGCCTGAAAGCCAGCCACTTCACTCCAGTTCCAAGTGATGTTCCTTTGTTTGTTTTTATTTGCATCACTTGAGTGACAAATTATTAACGATCACCACTGGCACCGGCTCCGGCACCACTTTAGTCCCTTTTTTATGGAAATTTTATTGCTGTTGGCTTAATACATTCAATCTACATTGTTCCTTTTCATTTTTAATTCCTCTCATTTGTTTTATTTCATTTTCCTTCTTCATTATATTAATTTGTGTGTGCTGTGTGGTTTTGTTGTTGGTCCGTTTTTAGTGAAACATTATTTTTTTCGCTCCTCTTCTTTCACCTTTGCTTGTTGACAATTCGTAAGTTCGTCTCCACTGATTCCCTGCTCCTCGCTCCACATTCCATTTACTTTCGTGTACGCGCTGCGCCATCCGGCACTTTTGGGTTTTGAAGTGGCCGCCACTGATCTTGCGCCTTGTAGGCAGGTTGAGCGCTCGCTTTGATCAACTGATCGCGCTGGCGGCCGGTGCCTGGTGGCTGGCGTCATTATCCACGCGTGGTCACTATGTGTCTTTATATTTGTTTTTGTTGGTGGGTTGACATATTGCCTAATAGAGCCGTCTTAATTTTAAAAAACACAAATTAAATTACTTACTGTTAAATACTAAATATTTGATTATTTTCATAATTATGTGTGAAATGATATAAACGGTGATATGCTGTCAATATGCATTTATGATTTCTACTTTGCCTCTACTTCGCTTTTATACTTGTTACCGTTTTTCCCACATAATGATGGATCAAACGTTCTCGCCGCCGTTTTTAATAAAATCATGATTAATATCAGCTGGGAAAGGTGTTGAATGTGTCGATCCCTCTTCTAATTACCGCAACACGTAGTACATACATACTAGTATACTCTTGTAGTTAAAACTGGTTACTGAAAAATCATTTTGCCGTCGGAATGTCAGTGCCACAATTTGATTACAGAAACTCTTTGCACACGGAAACCATTTAAGAACATTACAAATTTACTTATCAGAAGTTGGAAATATTTTTTTCTTGAAGGAGTCTTTTTAGAGGTGACCTCAAAATATATATTAACAAAAAAAAATTAATATTTTTTGAATAATGTTCCATGAACAATTTTCTCATTGTACATATCTGATTTTTTTTTGAAAATTTTTAGAACCAATATATTAGTAGTACCTAAAATTTAGTTAGATTGAGCACAATTAAAAAAAAATTATTAAAAAATATATTTGCAAGCATAATTATGCGTTATTATTTTAATATTCTCGTATATATTTTCAATTTTGTAATATCTTCAAGATTTCACTTCAATTTGTCGATGACTCATCCATCTCCATTTGTTTGCTAAATTAATAGAAATAGAAATATAGTATAACTGTTCTCATTGAGTTTTCAAGAATATGAGTTACACCTACCAGCATCTTTTGAACCCATACGCATCAATGGTGATTGCTTTAAGCCCAACAATATCATGGCCAAGCCCAATAAAATCAAACGTGTGGGTGATAGCAAATCGGCGTAGTCATTGCATTTCAGATTTGTTGGTCCTTTAGCAACGCCAATACGTGGAGTTTCTTTTTTGCCAAACGCTGTTGTTGTAATTATTAAAAATAGCAACAGGACGGCAGTTTTCATGACAGAAATTATTTAATTTTCCCAAATATGTTTGTATGTATGTAGGTAATATCAAAATACCGCTGAATAACTAAGTTTTACACTTTTTAATGCGTTTTCTGTAAGCGCGTATAAAATATTGTTGTATAATTTACAATTTTGTGATTTTAAGTAATTTTGTAATTCTGTTGAAAATACTATTGACACTTACATATGTGAGTTCCAAAATTTTTTAATATTTTTGAAAACGCATTCTATGCTCTGCAGTTCTAAAGTCGATAAGTGTGTTGTGTTAACTGTATTCGGTCATCGGTGGCTAACATAATCAAATGCAATTTAGTACTTGGTGGATCCTTGATTAATATACCAACCTAATCAACTTTTAAAATTATTGCTTGAATACAAATTAATCTATATATATGTATATGTAATTCATGATTAAACAAGTCTTTTCTTACGTTTTATTAAAAACATTATATATTGAACGTCTGCAAATACATACATTTTAGAATATTCAAAATATTAAATAAATTTTTATAAAAAAATTGAATTTATATTGTATTTAATCGGTGAATATATGCACATGTGTAGATTTTAGTCAAAACGCATAAGTCTTTTCTTTTGAAAACCATTTTCGACATAATTTCAAAGTAAAAGTAGCCCGACTCTTAAACTTGAAAAATAAAAATGTTTCAAACCCATTTGCACACTTCGCCTGGTCAGCGGGGCATCTGTTTTCTGCCTTGGCTCTTATTTAAATACATTTCAACTGTTCGTTCTTCAGTTTTCATACATCATCGTTATTTATTTTGGATAAGATAAAAGCATTTTGCCTTTTTGTCGATTTTCGATTTACAATTTATTGAGTTGCCAAGTAATGTCGACAATTGTATATGTCTCTATACATACATATGTATATATATTTTTACATACGTAAGAACATTTATATGAACACATCTTGATACTTGAGATCGCTGAGCGATTTGATTATATATGTATACAAGAGTAGTATTGTACAATTGTAAAATATGAATGGTTGTAAATTCATACACTTAAAACTTTGCATTACAATTCGACAATATTTAGTTGCTAATTTTTAGTTAATATATTTTAAAACGTTGGACTCCACATTTTTTTAATTTGTTTAGTTTAAGTAAATAAATACTGGAAACAGAAGAATTATTATTCAATAATTTAATTAATATTACATAGCATATACCTTATGTAATTCAATACATACTGTACAAATTATCTAACGAGTTCTGAACTAAGTGCTAAGTGTAACTTTTCAACCTCCGCTTTGCCGCAGAGTTAACACACACCAATTTAGGGCATTAAGTGTAGAAGTCAAGTGCCATTGCGGCACCACATATTTCTTTTGTCTTATGTATTCTTATATATATTCTGGTGCAGCGTCTATATATATGAATGCATACGAAGAATAAGTGAAAGAATGCGTAAGCAACTAATATACACACACTCACTCTCATACGCACTCTCACACAAAAGCGCTCTCAATCTCCTATAAAATGGAATTGAGATTAACGTGCACAAGAGAAAGGAAAAACTATAAAAATGGTGGCGATGTCTTGTATTGATTTGTTTGATGGGGTGGTTCCTGTGGCTTTGCGGCGCTACAGCCAATCAGAGCCAAGCATTTCGGTTCCATTTGTTTTCACTTGAAAACTGCAGACAGCAATGCACTGACAAGACTATTTAACTAAAGTTCTTTAATAATTAAGTAAAATACTTAAAAAAAAACAATAAAAATATAAACTTTTAACTTAATGATTAGTTTTTGTTATATTTTATGTTGTTTAGTTTTAAACACTTATTTTAAAATATATTGTATTATTAATATATATATTATTATTGCTTATTTTAACTTGATTCTATTTTTTTTTTTTTTTGCAGACCTCTCCTACAACGCCTCAAACGTCGCCCAGTGAGCATCATTCCCTGCAAACGCAATTTCATAGTCAATTGTCACGACAAGCTTACAGCAGTCACCTGCCGTTTGGTCAGTCAACTGCGTCGCAACCACAACAACTCCCCACAAAAATGTATCACTCCAGTGCGGGATACCCGGATCTGACGGGTGGTGCGGCCGGCAATGGCGGCTACCACCACCAAACGGCTATGAATGCGCCCGTCTATGTACCCTCGAATCGCGCACTCACCCAGAGTCAGTACAATCACGTGGCTACACATTTCGGCACTGCCGCTGCACAAAACGCCTGGACGACAGACAGTTTTGGCACGGCGCATGCACAACTGCCAGCACAATTCTATACGATGGGCTCTTGGCGTGCCGCCTATGATCCTACCGGCTTTCAGCGCTCGTCGCCCTATGAGAATGCGATTGATTTCCAGTTTGGTGAAGGTCGCGAATGTGTGAATTGCGGTGCGATAAGCACTCCGTTATGGCGACGCGACGGTACCGGTCATTATCTGTGCAACGCTTGCGGTCTCTACCACAAAATGAACGGCATGAATAGGCCGCTCATCAAGCCGAGCAAGCGACTGGTGAGTGCAGTGAGTGTTTGCTTATAATTTTCTAAAACTTACTTTCTATTTTGTTTCTTCTCTTTTACTTTTGCCGTTGCATGCGTATTTTTTTAAACTAGATTTTATCCTTGCAGACGGCAACACGAAGGCTGGGCTTGTGCTGCACCAATTGTGGCACACGCACCACAACGCTTTGGCGTCGCAACAATGAAGGCGAGCCCGTGTGTAATGCGTGTGGGCTTTATTTCAAGCTGCATGGCGTCAATCGACCGCTAGCCATGCGAAAGGATGGTATACAGACACGCAAGCGCAAACCGAAAAAGTCAAACGGCTCGACGGATGCCTCGAAAGATGGCAAAGATGATGGTGGGTAACATCGACACTGTAATACAAGTGAACTGGCAATTTCATAAGCTCTCATTATTTACAGATTTGAAAACATCGCTTGCTTTAGAGCGCCACAGTCTGCCTTCATCTATCGCACTCTCTGCCAAACTGCAGTCGGATATGGCACTCAAAGGAAACAGCAGTCTCAACAACACACTTAGTAGCATGAACAGTAGCAATTCGTTGCATAACATCGGTCTGAATGCTATGAATACTTCGCCTTCCTCCAGCGGTTCATTACACAATCCGCTGAGCCATCATATGCATTTACCCTCCGCAGCCGCACAACAATCCCGCCACTCGACAATTTCGCACACACATTCACACTCGTTGGCCTCCACCAGCAATACACCCACCGTGCACTCAGCCAGCACAGCCTCATCACTAAGCTCCAACATGTATTCGCCTCAAAGCAACGCGAGCGGTGCTCAACTGTCCACCTCGAGTTTCGGTTCACATGTCATCTCCAAGTACGAGCACCTGCTTTCCACCAGCGGCAGCGGTGGTGGTGGCGGTGGTGTCAGCAGCAACATTGGCAATCTCAACAACTCATCCACTAGCGCTGTCTCGCTCTCCAACGGTATCGCCACCAGCACGCCCAGCCCGAATTACCATCATTCAGCTGCGGCGGCGGCACATCTGCATCATCACCATCATCATCATCATCCAACCGCGACGGCCGCGCATCATGCAGCGTCGCATCATGCTGGTACACATCACTCGGCAGCCGCGTTGGGTCAGCATAGCGGCAGCTCGCACCTCAGTTCGGGTGATGGCAATGCGGGTGTTGGCGGTTATAGCGTCAAATCGGAGGCCAATGCCACCAACTACGATTATGTGAGTAATTGCTACTTTGGAGGTTCGTTTCCGCCACTGAGCGCCTCCACAGCGGCGTCTGCTGCCGGTGGCGGCATGAGCATGGGCATGGGTATGGGCGTGGGTATGGGTGTTGGTATGCATGGCATGCACGGCTCAACGGGCGAACTAGCCAGCTACCATCATCATCAGCACAATGTCATACAGGCGGCCAAGTTGATGGCCACATCGTAAAAGTACATACATATGTTAGTGTGAATGGTTTCTCAAGAGAGAGACAGAGACTTTAAGTGCTTTCAGTAAAATATCTATGAACTTTCATCAAATTGTATTGTATGCAACTGCGATTTTAGTGTTATCTCAATTATATTGTACAAATATTATTAAAAATTATATATATTTAATTTGTTAGAATTCCCATAATCAAAATTTCCCTGTAATAGTTAAGTTTAGCGCTTAACAGAATGTTGCAATCTGTTGATCGTTTCTCTAATGTGTAGTTTAGTAATGTGAATGTGAATTAGATCTGTAATCAAATTATATGCATTACAATTAGCAGTCTTATAGACTTTACATACAGATAAATGTGTTTGTAAGTAGTATTAAATGAAATTTATATTAAATGCCAATATGTTCACTGAATAATATCGAATTGTATTATAAATAGCATAAGTGCAATATAAAGAAAAGAACTATAATAAAAAAATATAAAAACACAATATATATGTGTATATAATTAACTGTAACTTTAGGTTTTATTTCTTGTAAAAAGTATTGCAAAAAAAAGAGTTAAAAGTTTGTATCAATACATAACGGTATTCATTTCTCTATCAAATTTTATTGAAATAGATAAGATAGATAAATCGATAAACTCTTCTTAAAGTCGATAGTACCATTCACAAAACTAGATAGTGGAGACGAAAAGGACGATATCCAATTAAATACAGAGTACAAGTAACATAACGTTGTACAACAGTAGTATAAAATTTAAGTGCAAGTGTTGTGTAGTATACAAAAAAACCGTTAAGGGGCTATTCCTGTGTAACCCATGAAAAATTAGGCGATTTTCGTGATTTTTTTTTAACGAAAAGTTTTTTTGATAACGGTTACTTTTATCTATATTCTTAGACGTTTTTACAAAAATAATGAAAAACAAGTAAGGAAGGGCTAAGTTCGGGTGTAACCGAACATTTTTTACTCTCGCAATTTATTTATTTAACTTTATTAATATTATACAATACACAATTTGACCCACATATTCGTCATATATATTGTATAAAGTCCATTGAAAGTTGGAAACCCTAATGTTAGGTTAGAAGGGCCTTGACAACCTATGGTCCAATTTCGGTGATTTTTAGAATGGCGCTGCCACACTATAAACGTAGTATTTGTGCAAAGTTCTCCATCGATATCTTTACTAGTGCTTACTTTATATATTGTAAAGTAAACGATTTAGATCGCCTCCAAAGTTCTGGTATATAGGAAGTAGGTGTGGTTGTGAAGCGATTTGGCCTATTTTCACAACATATTACAAACCAAGTTTCATTGAAATCGGTCGAGTAGTTCCTGAGATATGGTTTTTGACCCATAAGTGGGCGATGCCACGTCCATTTTCCATTTTGTAAAAACATCTGAGTGCAGCTTCAATATGCCATTCCTTATGTGAAATTTAGTGTTTCTGGCGTTTTTCGTTATTGACATAACATACATAACCTTTGTATGGGAGGTGGGCGTGGTTAGAATCCGATTTCCTCCATTTTTAAACTGTATAAGGTAGTACCTAAAAGAAACAAGTCTAGAAAGTTTCCTTAATATACCTTTAGTAGTTTGCGAGATATGTACAAAAAACTTAGTAGGGGCGGGGCCACGCCCACTTCCCCAAAAAAATTACATCCACATATGCCCCTTCATAGTGCGATCCCTCATACCAAATTTTACTTCCATAGCTTTATTTATAGCTTAGTTATGGCACTTTAAGTGTTTTCGGTTTTCGCCATTTTGTGGGCGTGGCAGTGGTCCGATTACGCCCATTTTCGAACTTAACCTTCTTATGGTTCCAAGTTTCATCAAGATATCTAAATTTTTCACAAGTTACAGCTTGCACGGACGGACGGACTGACAGACATCCGGATTTGAACTTTTCTCGTCACCCTGATCATTTTGATATATATAACCCTATATCTAACTCGTTTAGTTTTAGGACTTACAACCAACCGTTATGTGGACAAAACTATAATACTAAACTAAACTATAATAATAATCATATATAAAAAAATCCAAAAGGTTATTTAAGTTTTAGGTATTTCCTATATGACCCACGATTTTGGAAAAATATCAAAAATTAACAAAATGGCGTAGTTTGAAAAAAAATGAAAATTATGTTTTTTTTTTTTTGGTAAAAAAATGCTAAATTTTTAATGCCAAATTGACAATTTTCAACAAATCAAAAATATAGGTTATTATGTATACATACATTAATATATTCAAGAATACTCAGTTTAAATTTGAAGTCGGTAAGTCAATTTCTCGTTGAGTTGCGATGCAATATCAGCAATTTTGAGAAATGCCGTTTCGAGAAAAACGCGTATAAAGTTTCGACTATAGCGGCTTATACCTGCGAGCGGTCGCTCTTCAGAACACTGCTATTCAAAAACTATTCATGAAACGACCCTACCGCTTTCACAGAATATTTTTGAAAGTACATATAAGCTATCGAATAAACAGAAAATAAAAATATCTATTTTTTGGAAATGTCACCCTGGTCACCCCATTAAGACAAAATGTCATGGCAAAAAGTTATTTGGAAAATACAATAATAAATGTGCGTTTAATAATTAACATTTAATTAATTAAAATGCCGATTAAACGAGTTTGTTGTTTAAATTTTTACAGTGTACATAATAATTTCTCATTAACCGACGTACACCCATTGATGCATAGGCAAGGCATCAACCAATGCTTGATGAAGAAATATCACAAGTAGATGGCGCTGTAAGTGATTGTTGATTATGTATTATCTGCTTATATGGATTTTTAAAGAAGTCTACATTTTTATGAAAGTTAATGTTAATTTTTTGTTTATAAATGTCGTCACTTATAAACAACACATTTATATGCAACCATCATTCTTGCACTATATTTATGAAATAAATGAAAAAAGATATTATTAACTATAATTAAGCCATATATTAAGCTATGAAAGTGAAATTTGGTACGAAGGATCACACTAGGAAGGGGCATATTTTATGTAATTTTTTCGTAAAGTGGGTGTGGCCCCGGCCCCTACTAAGTTTTTTGTACATATCTCGTAAACTATTAAAGCTATATCAACCAAACTCTCAGGAATCATTTTCTTCAGGCATTTCCTCATATAGACCAAAAATGGAGGAAATGGGATTATAACCACGCCCACCTCCCATACAAAGGTTGAAAACTACAAAAAATGTTTTAATTCAGTAAGGAAAACCACTAGAAACCTTATGGATGGTACAGAAGAACTGCACTCAAAATAGTATACAAAATTTTAAATGGGCGTGGTTCCGCCCACTTATTGGTCAAAAACCATATCTCCGAAACTACTCGACCAATTTCAATGAAATTCGGTTCATAATATTTTCTTGGCTTCCCAATGATATGATATGAAAATAGACTCACAACCACTCCTACAATGGGCTTTATACCATATATATGCCGAATATGTGAGTCAAATTGTGTGTTATATTAATTAAATTAAATAAATAAATTGCGAGAGTATAAAATGTTAGGTTATACCCGAACTTACTCCTTTCTTACTTGTTCTAATATAGTTTAATTTCCTATCTTTAAGTTCGATGTAATTAGAACACCACTTTCTAAGTCTGAATCCTTATATATTTTTAAATTAATTTGACATTGTCCCGGATTAACTTTACATCATCTAAATTTTCCCCTCTTGTCATTAGATAATCATTTGTTTCTTTGCTGCAATTTTCCAGAAATATTTAACTGCTCAACAGGGTGCAGCTGATGTGATGTACGTAACTGTTTTGAGAGTGTAGCTCGCAAAGGTTCATATCACCATCGCACCAGTACATAAATTAATATTATCATGTGATCTATTGTACCACTACTGTATCTAAATACGTTGCGAAAGTATTATTGCTTTCAATAAAGATTTATCCTTTCATTTCATATATTGGTCCCGTTTTGTCCAACTCCTGCAAATGTCATAGACTCTATCTCCGAGGGGAGTTTTAATTTATTATAGAGTTATTTGGTTATGAGGTGATCTTAGGACCCCCTATCTAATAAAGGCCTGCCTTTATAACTTATCCATCATGGTCTTTTATACCAACCATTGCTGTTTGTTTGTTTATTTAGCAGGATATACCAATATTCTAAGCTATTTTTTGTAAAATTGTGTAACATAATAAACATAAAAATAATTCTGATTCGTTATATCGTTTTGCAATATATATGTATATATATATTATATGTATATATATCGGCATAAAACTTTGCACAAATGCTAGATTGAAGATGTGTGGACCGCTCTTATAACAATTGTCGAAATTGGACTATAACTTTTCAAGGTCTCATATACCGAAATAAGGACCTCAGTGAATGTGGCTATTTTTTTAACAGAAATATCGGCAATTATTCATATATTCTATAGAAATTCAGTGAGAATCGTTTTCTTCTAATAATATGAACGATTCCCTCGCGTGTTAAAAACGGAGGCTCACCATACCTAGATGGTTGAAATCCTATTAGTCTAGTTGACCAAAGCTAATTTATTTATACTAATTATTCACGTACATACATATACATATATTATTTCTAATTTGCTGTAAATATCGACATTGCTTAAATATATGATATTAATATTACAATAGATGTTCAATATGACCGAAATGAACAAGTGTTGACAGATATTGATATTTTGCGGAAAAAAAGACAAGCATCATCTTCTAATTAAATAACTAAGAATATATTCGTATTTGTCGACGATAAGACACATAAATACTTGTAATCGGATACCTGTTTATGTAAAGTTTACAAATAAACCTTATCTACAATTGCAGCCGTTACGAACTGCATGGAAACAAGAAAGTGCTTTAACTAAGTGGATGTACCTTCCGATAATTAATACTTAATTCTGAAGTGATAATTAAATAATTATCTTATAATTACTAAGAAAATAACGGTACAAAATGATATATAAAGACTAGCACTGGCCTCTCTACGGCATAACCAGATTCGGCTAAACCAGATTGCTGCAATACCGCAGTTATTGCCTTTCTAGTTGGGGCAGATAAAGAGTTCACACAATGAAAGCTCAAACCTTTGTTCTCCTCTGGTAAGTGTAGCGGCTAAAATAAGGACACAATATTCGTATCATCGATCTATCAACTAACTCAATACATCTTATAACTGTTTCAGGACATGTTTCCTCTGTGGAACATTTGCAGATTTCGACAGCGAGAATAGCGCAAAGCCATGTGAATTGGCTCATAAAGGTGAAAATATTGAGTTTCCGAAGGATTTTTCGTTCGGCGTGTCAACCGCGGCTTATCAAATCGAAGGTGCATGGAATGAGGATGGCAAAACACCTACCATCTGGGATACATATACTCATGAACACCCCGAAAGAATTCGAGATCATTCTACAGCAGATAATACTACAGAATCTTACCATCGTTTCGATCAAGATTTGGCATTATTGAAGGAGCTTAAGGTGAACTTCTATCGCTTTTCTATTACATGGTCCAGGATGCTGCCCAACGGAGATACCTCAGTGAAAAATCAAAAAGGAATCGATTACTATAACATGGTCATCGATAAGCTCCTGCAGAACAATATCCAGCCAATGGTGACAATGTTCCATAACGATATGCCGGAATCTATTAATAAGTTCGGCGGCTTTACAAATAGCTCAGTTATTGATTATTTCGAGGCATACGCTTCTTTCCTGTTTGAAACTTTTGGTGATCGTGTCAAATTGTGGGTTACCTTTAACGAACCCTATGTATTTTGTGGAAGAGGATATGGGTCTGGCGTGTATCCTCCTATGGAGCACAATCCGGGTGTTGGGGACTATATTTGCATGGATAATATACTGCGATCACATGCACGGGCTTATCGTACCTATAAAGAGAAATATTACAGTTCTCAAAAGGGCAAAGTTGGTATTACCATTCATGTACGATTTTTCTATAGAAAAGAAGGCCAATCTTCTGAAGAGGCCGTGGACCGTGCAATGCAGTATGAGGTAAATATTTCATATAAAAATCTCGGATTGTTATTCGTTTACCACTAAATGTGTTCATTGTTAATAGCTTGGTTGGTTGGGTGATCCAATTTATAACACTGGAAATTATCCAGCTGTCATGATACAAGACATCGAAGAAAATAGTAAAATAGAGGGGTTAGCAGAGTCACGTCTGCCTGTCATAAACAGTACCTGGTCCAAAATTATCAAAGGATCTGGTGATTTTCTAGCATTTAATTATTACGCTTCTCATTATGTTGAAATAGCCACGCCTCCCGAAGGTGAGATACCATCTAGAGAGTACGATTCAAAAATAAAGATTTCAGATGATGATAAATGGAGGCGTGCCAAATCTGAATGGCTAACCTGCGTACCGCAGGGACTTGAAGATCTATTGAAGTGTGTATTCGGTTTTAATTCAGTGAAGAAACCTTTATTATCTCTCTCTCTTTGAACTAAGGTGGATTCGTGATAAATACAACAACATTGAAGTATTATTAACAGAGACCGGTTGGAGCGACGATGGACAATTAGACGACCTTGAACGTATCGACTATCTTAGGGTAATGCAAATATAATTCCTAACCTTATCCATATTAACTAATTATTAATTATGGTCCTTATGAACTTCACAGTCTCATTTGCAAGCCGTTCTCAACGCAATAAATGATGGATGTAATATCACACACTTTACTCATTGGAGTGCAATGGATAATTTCGAATGGAGTAAGGGATACACGTAAGTGTTACAACTGAAACGATGATAGACACTCTAAAAACAATTAATTAAATTTCGTTGCAGTGAGAAGTTTGGTCTCTATTATACAAATATGACAAGTGTTAACAAAGAGCGCATTCCCAAGAAATCAGCAGCATTTTATACGAGCGTCATAGAAAGTCGTAGAATTCCTAGGGCGAGCGGAGCACTTTCTCTCCGTCCCTGTATCTTCAACTATATATTAGTTGGTTTACTCTGTGTATATACTGCAGTAAGAATATTGTTTAATTAAGCATTTGTAGTTCCGTAATCAAATAAATGAGTAATAGTGATATCAAGGTAAAAATTACTTTCATTCTTTTACGCTTCCTATAAGAGCTGAATCGAAGTCAGATACGCCACTTACCAAATTTTTACCGGTTGCTTTTAGTGAGGGCATTAAAAAATTGTAAAGTATATTAAAAGACTCAGAAAAGCTGAAATTGGATTCTTCCTTTTTTAACAGAAATATCTGGTAGCGCTCACTATTAATTAACCGATGATGTAGACGATAGCTGGTATCCAAAACACTTTGTTCACATATTCCACCTTATATTCGGTATACATAACTCGAACTTCTATAACTCGAAGATCTCCATAACTCGAGCACTTAAATTGGCAATAGCGTTTAGAAGCCAAATTTCATACAAATTTCCTTCCCTAACTCGAATTTCCATAACTCGAAGTTCTCCATAACTCGAACTCTTGAAGAATGCAAATTTCATACAAATTTCCTTCCATAAATCGAACTTTTTAGTCAGGCATAATACAAAATTTAAAATTTTACTATCGAGACATAATTTTAAAAGAGTCCCTCTATGCCATATGGAGGCGAACAAAAAATTTGATATTACACTTATGGATTGCGTAAATCATGTAAGAAAGGCATGGGATATAGACATCAAGAGCAAAATGTAACAAACAAAGTTACAGAAAACAATCTTTTAACGTATGCCCATAAAAACTTTTGGGAAGTATATAAATAAAACAGTGTATAAATCTATATTTTACAGCTATTTGAAAAAAATATGTTTTAATGAAATAACTTTCTTAATCTCTCCTTTAATTTCATTCTCTCAGCATGGATTTTGTAAAGGGAAATCTACAGTAACTAACTTGCTTGAATTTGTAAACCATGTGTCAATGGGTTTTAGGGATAATAAGAATACTGATGTTATATATACAGACTTTAGTAAAGCATTCGATAGAGTAAACCACTCAATTCTTTTGCAAAAACTGAATCTTCTTGGTTTTCAACCAGGACTTCTTGAATGGGTATCCTCATATCTTACTAACAGAAAACAACAAGTTTTATTTAATAATACATTATCCGATTCAATTAGTGTCACTTCAGGGGTTCCACAGGGTAGTCATCTCGGCCCGATTCTGTTCTTGTTGTTCATCAATGATATACCTTCAGTAATTAAGTTTTCAGAAATTTTATTATATGCGGATGATGTAAAACTTTTTAAATCATATACTTCTCATAACGAAAGGACTGAGTTGCAATCGGATTTAAATAATTTAGTTGCGTGGTGTCACAAAAATGATATGCCACTGAATCTTAAAAAATGTAAAACGATGTGCTTTTCCCGTAGAACTGTTGATCTTTCCCCCTATGTAATAAATAACTTCAGTTTAGAGCAAGTTTTTAGCTTTGTTGATTTAGGAGTTAATATGGACCCTAAACTAAATTTTAATTCTCATGTAAATTCAATTGTCTTAAAAGCTAAAGGTGCTCTTAGCTTTGTTAAACGTTGGTCTAAAGAATTTAGTGATCCGTATATTACTAAAATTCTTTTTACAACATTGGTAAGGCCTATATTGGAGTATGGTTCTGTGGTATGGAATCCTAGCTATCAATCCCATTCTGATAAGCTTGAGTCCGTTCAAAAACAATTTTTACTTTTTGCTTTAGGCCACTTACATTGGGATTCAAGATTGAATCTTCCCCCGTATACTAGTCGTTTAAATCTTATAAATCTTCCCACACTCACTAGTCGCAGAGAAATGCTAGGTATAATTTTTCTAGTAAAACTTCTGAATGGTTTAGTTTGTAGTTCATTCCTTTTGTCTGATATTAAGTTTAATGTCCCATTGCGTTCATCCAGGCAGTTTAGACCATTATTTCTAAAATCTTCTAGAACAAATTTTGAGTTAAATGAACCATTCTGCCGAATATGTCATGATTTTAATTCGCATTCCAGCACATTTGATCCATCTGACTCAATATTTAGCATCAAAAAAACTATTTTGTCTTCTCTTAATAAATTATATTCAGAAATTTTTAACTTATTGTTTTTATATATTTTTAAATCTCAGCTGTTGAAATGTTTCTTTCTGTAGCTGAGCAGTTTGAGAACCGGACGCTTAAAAATCTCTTGCCTTTCTAGACTCGGCAAATTCCGCTCGTATGCGGACTGCGCCCCACGCGTCGGTTGGGCGGGAGGAGGGTAATCGTTTGGGTTAATAATAAAATTCTATAACTCGAAGTCTCTCTACCTCGAAGTTTTTTTGTATTTTTATACTCTCGCAACAAAAATCGCTAAGAGAGTATTATAGTTTTGTTCACATAACGGTTGTTTGTAAGTCATAAAACTAAACGAGTTAGATATAAGGTTATATATATCAAAATGATCAGGGTGACGAGACGAGTCAAAATCCGAATGTTTGTCTGTCCGTCCGTCCGTCCGTCTGTCGGTGCAACGGATAACTTGAGTAAAAATTGAGATATCTTAACGAAACTTGGAACACGTATTCCATAGCACCCTGAGGAGGTTGCTTTCGAAAATAGGCAAAATCGGCCCATTGCCACGCCCACAAAATGGCGAAAACCAAAAACCTATAAAGTGGCATAACTAAGCCATAAATAAAGTTATAAAAGTAAAATTTGGAATAGAGGATCGCACTAGGAAGTAATTTTTTTGGGGAAGTGGGCGTGGCCCCGCCCCCTAATCGGTTATTTGTATGTATCTCGCAAACCAATAAAGCTATATAAACCAAACTTTCTGCAGTCGGTTCTCCTACGTACCCCACCACACACCATGAAAATGGTTGAAATCGGATAATAACCACGCCCACCTCCCATACAATGGTTAGGTTGAAAATTACTAAAAGCGGGTTAACTCACTAACTGCACTGCAATTTTTTTAGAAAATGGAAAATGGGCGTGGCATAGCCCACTTATGGGTCAAAAAGCATATCTCAGGAAGTATTCGACAGATTTCATTGAAATTCGGTGTATAATATTTTCTTGGCACCCCAATGACACGTGTGGAAAATGGACGAAATCGGTTCACAACCACGACAACTTCCCATATAACTCATTTTTGAATTCCATCTTATTCCTTCACTTTATAATATATACATAAGGAACATACGAAGATAGCAAAATAAAACTTTACACAAATACTGTATATGATCTGTGGCATCACTTGTGAAAAATTTATCGAAATCGGACTATAACTTTCCAAAGCCCCGGATATCGAATGTGAAGAACTCATTGCCTTATGGTAACTTTTCACCGAAAATTTCAATGCAGAGAAAAAATTCTTACGCATAAAGACGAAAACGTTAAAGCCGATCAATTTTAAAATGATTGATAGACATTATTGTTGATCTGTGTTAAGCGTAAATCATCATAATTTGTAAAACTTTGATTTTTTTAATCGTATATTGGAGAATGTAACAAATTACCAAATTTCATAGTTAAATTAAATTAGTCTGTGGGCTAATTGAATACGTCATCCTGGTTTGTAGCTGTGTCAACTCTCCTTTAACGAAATTCTAAATGGTCGCATTAAGATCAAAGAGATCCTTGTTTTTTTTACCACCAATATAGGTAATTCAATCAGCCATTTATGCTTATATATTATCGTTTCATGTCAGGAAAAACACGATGAATAAGCTCCACTTTCGAGGCAATGAAGTGACAGAAACCCGTTAAAAATGTTATTAATCCATCGAGGTGTCAACTGCGTCGCTACCATTTTCAACTATTTCTACAATCGCAGTATGATATTTTTGGAAAAACACTCGTATTTTATTTGTTAATTGGCGATTCTTTATGTGTCGCCACAAATTAGATGATTTTAGGAATGTGATTAGTTCGTCAGCAACAGTTGATCCAGGAATAGTCTGGCGAAAATCACCTGCCAACAGAATCATGACTTCACCAAAAATATTTTCGTTGTCGCGTAAATCTTTTAAAGTCCTGTGCAGTACCTCCAGCGACTTGAATATCTGGAAAATCTTCTTTATGCTCTTTTTTTTGGCGATTTTGCAGACTTGTGTTTCGTTGATTTGCAATTTAGGAGTAATTTCAAGGCCGAATTGCCGTTTGTCTGCCTACTAACAGGTGCCAAGTTGCCCCTATTCCCATTATAACTGGGCGTTGAAAATGAGTGAAATCGGTTCAGGAATTACCTCAACCCTCATGTACTATATATGCTGATTTTCGTCATTCTATTGGACTTTATTTCAAATTGTGTGTAATAAAATTACATCAATGAATTGCGAGGGTATAAAATGTTCTGTTGCCTTTCCCTACTTGTTTCAAATTGTTTTGGGCTATCGACACAGCCTTATACAATTGAACAATGATAAAAATATTTTAACAGAGCAACAATGACAACTTTCAAAATATTATTATTTTTTTGTTTTGTATTTTTTTTTCAAATTTTCTTGTCAATTCAAATAAAATCATCTTCTTGTTATCTTCCTCACAATTTTTCGATATATACTTACTTTCTAATCCTTCCCTTGCCTTCCATAAATATGTCAAAACTAAAATTAGCCAGATCGGTTTGGCCCTTCTCGAATTTTTTCGAGACTAACGACACAAATTGTTTGTATGGGGTATTAGAAAATTGTGGATTTAAGACTTTTTCAGGCAATTTTTCTAATTTTTCTCTCCGTAAAAACCATCCCGGTACCTCTAAAAACATTCTAAACAAAGAACTTGCGAAATCGGTTCAGCGGTTCTCGAGTTATGCGCTTAGCAACACATTTTGCAATTCATTTTTATATTATAGATTTGTTTTTTTTTTCACCTAGGAACATATCCCCAATAATCCCATATAAATTACCATCCCATATTCACGGTTTCTGTATTCGCGGCATATTTATGGAACATATACCCCAAAATTTATTGTTTTGTTTACAGTTAAATTATTACTGCAATAAATTTTAATCAATTCTTTGACAGCATTGATAGTGATTTCATTTCATTTAACTGTAAACAAAACAGGTTGCATTGACGCGTGCTCTGCACCCATCATCTAATTTAATCTTCCTCTCCGCTATTATGTCATTGAGCTCTTCAATATTTAAGCATTTGTTGGATTGTTGTGTTAACATTATTCTCTTCAAAATGGCTTGTTTGTATTGTAGATTGTTTTCAATTCGAACTGACCGCTTTATCGAATTATAACCTCACAAATTTGGAAACGAATGGTCCTTTTGATAATCTTCTTTTTGCACTCCCTGTTACAAGTTAGATAATATTCGTCGAAGAAGGTCCAGGCAAAATCCTTTTTTATTGTCTCGCAACAAAGAGGGTATAATAGTTTTGTTCACATAACGGTTGTTTGTAAGGCCAAAAGGTAATCGAGTTAGACATAAGGTTATACTATATATACCAACGTGATCAGAGTGACGAGTAAAGTTCAAATCCGGATGTCTGTTTGTCCGTTTGAAAACTACTAAAAATGTTTTAATTCAGTAAGGAAAACCACTAGAATAAATAAATTGCCAGAGTATAAAATGTTCGGTTACACCCGAACTTAGCCCTTCCTTACTTGTTATTTTACAAATTTAGTTTAAAGGGTCAATGCTATGGAACGCAGTAGTACGTGAAAATACATTAAATTAATCAAACGAAACTCAAGACATTACATATTCAAGACAGTTTTCAAATACCGTTAGTTGAAATTTAAGTAGTTGGTCGGCGGCAAATTAATTAATATACATACGAACATATATATGATATGTAAACATTGACTAGTACCACATATCGCCTGAAAGAATTATTCTATTGAAAAGCAAACCAGCAAAAACGAAAAATTGTTATTGAAATACAAAAAGTAATTTTCAATTAAAATATTTAAAAGTTAAAACATCTACTCTCAAACCTAATAGGCGGTCTCCACTTGTTTAGGGATGGCAACGATTAATCATTTGATTAAATTAATCGATTATTTTCATTCAATTTACGATTTAATTGCATCGAAACACCTTTTCTAATTACTCGACTATTACTCGAGTAATTGCAAAATAATCGCAAACAGCATTTTGAAATTTAATACATTTTATGTTCATCTAAGTTAGCTACAAGGGTCGAAATTGCAAACGGTGTAAACATAGTTAAATTCTAATATGTCAACGTAGTTGAATATCAACAAATGAATGTCTGGTAACACTGCATTTACAGTTAAGTCAAACGCATTTTACGTTCAGTTGTTTGAAGAGCAATGGCGCCAGTTAAAAGCGAAGTGTGGACATTTTTTTAATAAAATAAGCAATAACTACGTTAAATGTCAAATTTAAAATTTTCTAATAACACATCAAATATGTTGCAGCATTTAAAATTAAAGCATGCAACTGTAGCCTGCAAATTGGTGGTAAGTTGGTGCAATCGGTATTACATTTTAAATTTCTTCTAGTTATAAATATATAAATATATGTGTACAAATTAGACTCTGCAATCTAGGAGTAAATACAATGTTTCCCTAAGTGATGATGACACTGACACCATTTTGTGCACAAAAGAAGGAGGAAGGACAACGATTTTACAAATTCACAAGATGAATTGAGCTTTTATTTGAATTGTCAGGTATTAGAACTAAGTCGAAACACTATTTAGGCTTGGGAAGAAATGAAAACCGTTTACCCAAACTGTACGGACTTTCAAAAAAGTATTGTCATCTACTTGGTACCTCAGTACCAGCTGAGCGGCTTTTCTCAAAAGCGGGTACAACTGCGACCGAAAAACGCAATCGTTTGACAACAAAACGTTTATCGAAATTGCTTTTTCTTCAAACTTGGTTGAACAGACTTCTAAATTGCTTGACTTCAATGAATATATTTTCCTTTATGCTAAGACAAATGAATTTTTAATACGATATTTTAATTTTATTTCCGTTTTTGTTTTTGTGTATATACGAACACAATTTGAATGTCTGAAATAAGAATATAGTCTCCTATATTTTATTGGTTTTATTTTTACGCAAAGTTGCAAACATTGGAATTAATCGATTAATCGATTTTTTTACATTAATTGCAATTATTTTTTTATATCTTGCAATTAATCATTTGATTATTTAATCGATTAAAAAAATTTTTTTGCCATCCCTACACTTGTTGTAAAAATCGTTTCATCATGCGTTAGCCAGCAAGGGTATTTCTACGGTCTACACTAAGGAAATCTCGAATATAATATTCGAATTTGTTGTATTTGTTTATAAGCATGTCGGAGGTACACAAATACATATATAAATATATAAATACATTCACATATGCAGATATTTTTCCACATTTACGCTGTGCTTAAACGATTTCCGTGGAAAATTTGCCACTTCCGCAGCATGAATTGCAATACACGCGCTAATCACCAACAAACTGTTACTGTCATTAATGCCTGTTTCGATATATGTTTGTTGCATTGTTGTTGCATGCAACCTAGAAAATCTTAACGCTGTACATTTATTAATTTTTTAAACTGCAAGCAAATATTTCGTTGGCGTACGACATTCCAAGCAATACAAAACACCGTTGATATCGCGCAGATGTCAAGGCGCTTGCGCAATTAGCAAAATAATGCAACTCTTAAAAAAAATAATCCAAAAAAAATTATAAACAAGTAAGGAAGGGCTAAGTTCGGGTGTAACCGAACATTTTATACTCTCGCAATTTATTTATTTAACTTTATTTATATTATATAATACACAATTTGACCCTCATATTCGTCATATATATTGTATAAAGTCCATTGAAAGTTGGAAACCCTAATATTAGGTTAGAAGCACCGAGGTCCTCACGTTCGATATATGGGGCCTTGAAAACCTATTTTCCGATTTTGGCGATTTTTAGAATGGGACTGCCACAATGTAAACGTAGTATTTGTGCAAAGTTCTACACCGATATCTTCACTAGTGCTTACTTTATATATTGTAAAGTAAATGAATCAGATCGTCTTCAAAGTTCTGGTATATAGGAAGTAGGCGTGGTTGTGAGGCGATTTGGGCTATTTTCACAACATATCATTGAGATGTAAGGAAACTATTACAAACCAAGTTTCATTGAAATCGGTCGAGTAGTTCCTGTGATATGGTTTTTGACCCATAAGTGGGCGACGCCACGCCCATTTTCCATTTTGTAAAAAAATCTGAGTGCAGCTTCCATCTGCCATTTCTTATGTGAAATTTAGTGTTTCTGACGTTTTTCGTTAGTGAGTTAACCCACTTTTAGTAATTTTCAACCTAACCTTTGTATGGGAGGTGGGCGTGGTTATTATCCGATTTTAACTATTTTCATGGTGTGTGGTGAGGTACGTAAGAGAATCGACTGCAGGAAGTTTGGTTTATATACCATCATTGGTTTGCGAGATATATACAAATAACCGATTTGGGGGCGGGGCCACGCCTACTTCCCCAAAAAAATTACATCCAAATATGACCCTTCCTAGTGCGATCCTTTATTCCAAATTTTACTATTATATCTTTATTTTTGGCTTAGTTATGACACTTTATGTATTTTTGATTTTCGCCATTTTGTGGGCGTGGCAGTTGACCGATTTTGCTCATTTTCGAAAGCAACCCTCTCACGATCCCAAGGAACATATGTTCCAAGTTTCATTAATATATCTCATTTTTTACTTAAGTTACAGCTTGCACGGACGGACAGACGGACGGACGGACAGATGGACGGACAGTCATCCGGATTTCAACTCCACTCGTCATCCTGATCATTTATATATATATAACCTCATATCTAACTCTTTTCTTTCTTGGTGGCACAAACAACCGTTATGTGAACAAAACTATAATACTCTGTGCAACATGTTGCGAGAGTATAAAAACAACATTATTGGAATCTCTACTTGAATAAGTGCACGCATGTAAATACAACAAAAGCATGAGCTATACACTTGTGTTGTGGGTAATAGACCATGGTATTAGACGACTGTAAATAGAGGCGTTAAACATGACTTGGAATTCGAAACAAAGATCGAAAGAAGCAAAAGAAATGGCAAGTTGAACATAAATTCAAACCGGTCGGATATGTTCGCCTCAAAAACAGCTGCATTAGTTTTGCCAGCAAAAACAAGAAGAAAATTGCATAATATCTTGCCGACTGCAGCAGCAGCAACAACAAAGATAGCGGAAAACCTGCCGGTTTTATTATGCATAACACACGAGCGATTTACACTGGCCTTATACCGGTGAGACATTTACATGCGAATATACAAAAACACTAAACATATGTACTAGTTATTTGTAGTTGTAGTTGCGCATCTAACTGTCGCATTGTAGTTGTTATTGTGGTTAGCAATTTCATTGCGTGTAAACTATTTGCATTCAGTAGTGGTTTGTCCCATCAATTAAACCGATTGTTGTTGTTGGTGTTTTTTTTTTTTTTGTTTAATGAACTTAAATATTAATAGAGATATCCCATACTTTGCCAGGCATATGAAATATGACTAACTATTAATTAGTTAATAAAAATTTAAAGTAGTTTGTGCAAAGGCGGCGTAACAGGTTTCTTCAAAATATGTAAAATTATGCGCTTAGTCTCTGAAATACAAAACACTAAATAACAAAGATTTGTGGTTTCGCATTGCATAATTTGAATGCGTGTGTGAGCCAAGAGATCAATCAGCTTATTTTGTAAACTCGTATGTTAAATCGGTTACAACATTACAACTACAGAAACAACCCAGCTATGTTGTTTAAAGCCCGGGAAAAAGGCCGATTTTCGATTTTTTCTTTTTTTAATAAAAACTTAAGTATTTATTTCAAACTTTTTATTATCTTAAAGATACAAATTTAACGAGGGAATATTTTTCAAGAAAAATATTAAAAACTGAGATGGTGACGGTATTTCCACGGCGAGTCCACGGGAATAATCGGTAATGGTAATGCCACACCCATTTTCCATTTTGTAAAAAAATCTGAGTGCAGCTTCTTTCTGCTATTTCTTCTGTAAAATTTAGTTTTCTGACGTTTTTCGTTGGTGAGTTAACGCACTTTTAGTAATTTTCAACCTAACCTTTGTATGGGAGGTGGGCGTGGTTATTATCCGATTTCTTTCATTTTTGGACTGTATTAAGAAGTGGCTAAAAGAGACGACTGCAGAAAGTTTGATTTATATAGCTTTATTGGTTTGCTAGATATATACAAATAACCGATTTAAGGCGGGGCCACGCCCACTTACCCAAAAAAATTACATTCAAATATACCCCTTACTAGTGTGATCCTTTATTCCAAATTTTACTTTTATAAATTTATTTATGGCTTAGTTATGACACTTTATGTGTTTTCGGTTTTCGCCATTTTGTGCGCTTGGCAGTGGTCCGATTTAGCCCATTTTCGAGCAACCCTCTCACGGTCCCAATGAACATGTGTGCCAAGTTTCATCAAGATATCTCAGTTTTTACTCAAGTCATCCGTTGCACGGACGGACTGACGGACCTTTTGATATATATGTATAACCCTATATATATAGTTTTATGACTTACAAACAACCGTTATGAGAACAAAACTATAATACGTATAATAGTATAGAAATACGCAAAGATTTTATTAAAGGAACTTAGGACGGAGAGAAAAATGATAATCGGATTTTGACAGAGGTTTTTACGAAAATAAATTTTTCAGAGGCATGTTTTTAATTGCCGTAATATCCATGGAAATTGTAACTCGAAGCCTTTAGTTCTCGAAAACTCTTGAGAACTGATTTTTTTGAAAACCAGTTTTGAGAAATTAAATAAATTTTTCTATATTTTCCAGGCCAATAATAAGCTTGAGGCCAGTACGGAGTCAATACAATATATATTTCACTAAAATTGTATATGGGTGCCAATCGCATCTATAAAGTGCTCCAATAACACGGCTGATAATGGAAACGACTTGAAAAACTGAATTATTACACCTCTATAGTACAATATTCACCATTGACCTCAATGGCGCTTCCAGCAATATTTCCAAATAAAACAGACCAATGACGTCACTCTCAACTAATTATGGTTTTTCTGATAATCAAGGGTGAAGAAATGCAGATAGCGAAAACATTTAATTTTCGAGCAAAAAAAAACAAAATTAAATTCATTCATATCAAGAATGTTCTCTAATGTCCGTTCCATGATTAAAACTGACATTTAGGTTTTATTGTAAAATTACTGCATGCCTATATATATATGGCAAAGCAGTTTTGGGGCAGTATGACATTCCAGTTACATTCACATTACACAATTTTAACTTTCCCAACAATTTGTATAACCAGAAATATCCCAGTAAAGTATGTATGTATATAGGCAATCCAAGGAAATGTTTGTGCAAGTGCAAACAAGAAACAAAATCCTCAACTTAAAGACCGAATAACTGCAACATTTGTAAAGGCCGAAAGTGGTTAAACAGCACCACATACATACATACATAATACCGGATACTCAAAGACTTGTTTTTGTCCGACGCGATGCGATCAGTGCGGCGTGGAAATGAATGAGTGGCAGAAATTGCATGGATCACTTGCAGCCGTGATATTATAAACTGCTATTTAGCTGCAGTCACAGTCTAGGCCGTGGTAAAAAATAAACACAAAAATCGAATATTTATCAACTTCTTCGACAAGTCGTTTTTGCTGGCTGCGACGCAGACTTGTAGTGAGTGGTTCAATATTGCAGCGTCGCAATTCAATGCGAGTCGTCGGGCTTAACGGTTATGTGCGGTTTCAAATAGACAAGCAGATGCGATAAACTCCACTTTAAGGCGTTCAAATATTCACATACCTCGACAGTGGTGGCCAAAAAAAGGACGATATCCTATTAAATACAAAGTGTTTTAAATATAACGGTGCACAACAGCAGTATAAAAATTAATTTCAAGTGCTAACTGTATAGATTACAAAACCGTTAAGACAAAATGTCACGACAAACCGTTAGTTGGAAAATGCAATACAGTTTATACATTTTCAGTGCCATCTGCCTGGCGCAGGCAGCTGCCGTCTACACACGCGAAATCATCAATAATGCGCCACAGTTACAAGAACGACGTAAGCATAATTATATTTTGTTGAAATTTTCAAATTTGTGGTGAATTGTGTAAAATACAGTGAAATGCGTGGCTAAAAACTACTGTGAAAATTACAGTTACACAGAATAAAATACGTGCGTAAACAAAAATTTAAGGACAAATGTTGGTCCAAGATATGTCCAGTGACACATGGATAAAACTTTCTATTACATTTAAAAAAAATCAGTTCTTCACTCCAACCCCGAAGCATTCATTTCAATAAAATAATCACATCTTCATGTGATGTTGTTGTTCTTCTTCTTCTTGACTGGCGTAGATACCGCTTACGCGGTTATAGTCGAGTCCACAACAGCGCGCCACGCATCTCTACTTTTGGCAGTTTGGCGTCAATTGGTAATACCAAGTGAAGACAGGTCCTTCTCCACCTTGTCCTTCCATCGGAGTGGAGGTCTTCCTCTTCCTCGGCTTCCACCAGCAGGTACTGCATCGAAAACTTTCAGAGCTGGGGCACTTTCGTCCATTCGAATAACATGACCTAGCCAGCGTAGCCGCTGTCTTTTTATTCGCTGGACTATGTCTATGTCGTCGAACAACACATACAGCTCATCATTCCATCTTCTGCGGTATTCGCAGTTGCCAATGTTTAAGGGACCATAAATCTTCCGCAAAACCCTTCTCTCGAAAACTCCTAGTGCCGTCTCATCGGATGTTGACACCGTCCATAGTAGCACCTGTTGGCAAGAGTGATTCTGCGTTGGATTTCAAGGCTGACATTATTTTCGGTGTTAATGCTGGTTCTTAGGTATACGAAACTATCTACAACTTCAAAGTTATGACTGTCACCAGTGACGTAGGAGCCAAGACGCGAATGCGCTGACTGTTTGTTTGATGACAGGAGATATTCAACACCAGACCCATTCGCTTCGCTTCCTTATCCAGGCGGGAAAAAGCAGAACTAACGGCGTGGGTGTTGTTTCTAATTATATCGATATCGATATCATCGGCGTACGCCCGTAGCTGTACACTTTTATAAAAAATTGTACCTTCTCTGTTTAGCTCTGCGGCTCGAACTATTTTTTCCAGCATCAGGTTAAAGAAGTCACACGATAGCGAGTCACCTTGTCTGAAACCTCGTTTGGTATCGAACGGCTCGGAGAGGTCCTTCCCGATCCTGACGGAGCTTTTGGTGTTGCTCAACGTCAACTTACACAGGCGTATTAGTTTTGCGGGGATACCAAATTCAGACATCGCGGCATAAAGGCAGCTCCTTTTCGTGCTGTCGAAAGCAGCTTTAAAGTCGACAAATAGATGGTGTGTGTCGATCCTCTTTTCACGGGTCTTCTCCAAGATTTGGCGCATGGTGAATATCTGGTCAGTTGTTGATTTTCCAGGTCTAAAGCCACACTGATAAGGTCCAATCAGTTTGTTGACGGTGGGCTTTAGTCTTTCACACAGTACGCTCGATAGAACCGTATAGGCGATATTTAGGAGGCTTATCCCACGATAGTTGGCGCAGATTGTGTGGTCTCCCTTTTTGTGGATTGGGCAGAGCACAATTCCAATCGTCGGGCATGTTTTCTTCCGACCATATTTCGCAAAGAAGCTGATGCACGAATCTTGTTGTTAATGTTACAAAATTGAGCGTCAATAATTTGACTATGTCATAAACCATTTTCCTTTTGTTTTTTGAAATAACTTGCAATACAATTTAATTTTTCAACTCATAAACATTAAGTTGTGTACTCATCAAGGACCTCAATTTTGAAACAAAACAAACAATGTTCTTAAAATGAAAATCAATGTCAATCATGTTTCTTATCTCATTACATCGCGTACTACTTCTTGGAACTTAGAACTTATTAATTCGTAGGCTGGTGTTGAAGTGTTGTTCCTTCATTAATGATCTTAACTAAATCCTCAAATATAGTATAAACTTTTCTCTCTCCTCCCCCCCAAAAAACAGCAAATTGGCTGCAGACCTGCAAACGTGCTAATCCCAACGAAGACAAGTGTTTTCGACGCTTATTTGAGGGTTGTTTCCCCGCTTTTGCGGCCGGAATACCGGAGATCGGTATAAAAAGTTTCGAACCACTACACATAGACCAGGTTTCGGTATCAAAGGGTAGCGGGAACTTAGTACTTTCGGGTGGTTTTCAAAATCTAATCATACGTGGACCCTCAAATGCAACCGTGCGTCGCGCCAAGTGAGTGTTGTTACATCAAATATATAATATCATATTTAATAATTTTCTTTAATCAACCAATTAGTCTGGATCTCGACAAGAAGTTATTAAATTTTGAGCTGGACATACCGTTACTGCGTATACGCGCCAAATACAACTTGAAGGGCAATATATTACTGTTACCGCTGGTTGGTAACGGTGATGTGCGCATGGCTTTGAAGGATGTAAAAACCGCCGTATACACCAAAATACATTTAAGCAATGAACCGGAGGTATGTACAGCTTTTTATACACAAATAATATAAAAATAAACTTTACATAATCTACAGGAAGTCATACGCATTGATGAAATGAAGGTTACATTCCATGTGGGCGCAATGCGTATACATCTAAGTGACCTGTTCAATGGCAATGAGATATTGGCCGCATCCATCAACAATTTCCTCAACGAAAATGCAAAAGAGGTGATTGCTGAATTGCGCCCTGATCTGGAGTTGGGTTTAGCGGATATTTTCCATGGTTTATGGAATAATGTGTTCTCGAAAATGCCACTCAAATTGTGGTTGCTGTGATTTTCTTATTATTTGAAATGTTCTTTATTGCTTTTATAAGTTTTGTTAAAGTTGTATTTATTTAGATATAAATTAAAGAGTCATTCTTAAACGGTTCGTTTTGTAGTAACTAACACTATCTATCATCGCAAAGCTTATTACAGTGCAAATATTAGTTTGCAAAGCATTCATGCTTCATCACATCTACTCGGGCAGCAAGTCATCAAAGCTATAAGTATCGAATATCTTCTCCGTCGAGGCGCGCACTATATCCGATATTGAAGTCTCCATCAAAGGGCGCAGCTCATTCGACAGTGAGTCCCAATTTTCATTCACGAATGTATTCATACGATCGCCCAATGCTTGATCACCATTAAACAGATTGCTTAAATGCAACTCGGCTTTACCAAGTGTATACTTCACCTTGACATCCTTTACTTTGGCGTAAGTACTGCCATTTTTGTTGTATTGCTCGGCCGTAATCACCGTGTTCAACTCTACATTGGCTAAAAAAAATTGAAAAAAAACTATATAAAACTATACATTTGCGGTAGGTAGACAACTTACAGAAATTCGCCTTGAAATCGCCCTCCCCCATTAGTGGCATCATCATAATTTTGCCCTTCATCACATACTTTGCATGCATTGTTACATTCGGCACACTCATCATCAGTGTCAAACGCATTTTCTGTGGATTTATGTGCAGCTCGTTCAGTGTGAAGTCGCCCAAACCGTTTACGGTTATATTCTTGAAAGTGGAATGCAGATAAATGGCGCCCGAATCTTGATCCATTTTAATTTCGGGCACCACCAATGGCGTGATGGGTGGTATAAACAGCTCCGGTATGCCATAATGTAGTAGATCCTTCATAGCGAGCAAGGAATTACGCGCACACATATCTAAATTTGGGTCACTGCGTCGACAGATTTTCACAAAAGAAGCTATATGCAGTGCCATACGATGTGGTTAATGAAATGTCAATAAATATTATATAAGTCAATAAATGTCAATAAATATTATATAATACCATTAACATACGTAATTGAGTGCGCTCCTGCTCTACGATGGATCCAGTCAATACGACACCACTAAAAGCGGTTAACAACGTTAAAATTGTGCAAATATACATTTTATGTTAATTGTGATTTTTCGTATAGTACTTTACGCCTACACCATTCAGAAATTTGTGAACTATTTATAGCATATAAATATCTCTTTATATAATTGGCTGAAATTGCTGATCTGCATGTCTCAAGGTAAAAGACGAATTTCGCACAGGTCAACCGTTGACATTGCTGAATATGCACTTTACAATTGTTTATTTACAGTTGGTGAAGAGAAGTGAAGCTTGAAAATTTACACGCTCATTGCAAATGCATATGTAGATGTATGCCCTGCATTCATATTTTATGATCATAAATATTGAGATCGTCTTAACTGAATGAATATAATACATTACACTAAAATAACTGCCCTCTAGAAGATAAAACGGAGTTTCCAAGTATATGACATGAAAAGGGGTACTATGAAATGCGTTCAAAAATTATTTAAAGACAAAATAATATGTATTACTTGTTGTCCGTTTCGTATGTGCCGATTCCATTTATATTGTATACATGCTGTGATGCTGTGCATTAACTTCCTCAGTGCTTAAGAGTTTTAAATGGGTTTCGTGGATTCAAAAAATCGATTTTTTGTTTTTTAACTTATTAATTTCTACAACATCTCAAGAATATTGTCCTAAATTTCGATCCGAATAATAGTTTCGGAGTTACAGCCTTTGGAAAGTGTGCGCCAAGTCAAGTACTATTGTTACTCAAAACTTTAAACGAGTTTTTCTCGGAACCGTGTTTTCAAAGTCGGTTGTCAAATTTTCTCGATAACCACTCAACGGACTTGATGAAATTTTGAAAAGGTGTTCGAGATACCATTTACTCGTGCTTGAACGAAGGTTTTATTTTTTTCAATTACAACTATTTACAAAAAAACAAAATGTTTTTTTTTCAATTACAACTATAAAAAAAAAAAAAAAAAAAAATGTCAAACAATTTTTATTGTTTTGGAAAAATGTCTGCCAAAATTCCAATTTTAACTTTTTTGTCTTTCCTTCGTTCAAGCACGAGATTATGGTCTTACCTAAAACACATATTTTTGTTTTTTCATTTTGGATAATCCTATAATCCTGTCAGGAGTTATGCTGACAACGTGGACGCACCCTTTTTCCGAGAGGTCACCGGAAATGACGTCGCAATGGAGGAGTTTTACTTTTTTTTTAATTTCAGAAATTATTCTTCAAATATCAAAAAAAAGTTTGAATAAAATAAATCGTTTTTTACATGAAAAATCAAATATTGAAAATAGGCCATTTTTGACGCGACAAAACCCATGTAACCCCTTAAAGGAAGAGGAAATTATATACATACATATCTCAATTGTGATTCAAAATATCGCTTGCTCAGGCGTACATAAAGAGTTGCGGAAATCAATTTGTCTTGTCTTTCTGAAATTTCAGACTTTATTTACACTTTTTCATAAAAACATAAATGCGCTTTATATTTAACATGATACTTATATATATATATATATATATGAACAATATGTAACGAATTTAAATGATTAGACATATTTACATAATATAATAATACAATGTACATGTAAATTGCTCACTATGACAAATGTCTTAAATTTAAAGCATAAAAATGTATGTGCATATATGTAGTTGTCGTTATGTAAACATTGATACAGCACTATTAAAACTATAAATCGCCTCTCACAGCCGGTAATAGTCGCATTTACAGTAGAAATAGCCGTTCAGTATACCCGTATATAACCTCAAATCGATTTCACTAGCGACGTTTTATGCAAAATTAACATATTTGGGGAGGAGAAACTCAATTCGAGATGCATGACATTGATTAGCCACTCAGAGCTACAGATTTTACTTTTTCTTGTGATGTTATTTGGAAAGCGATGCTCGGAAAAGTGATGTGTTCAAGGCAAACATTGTTGCCGAAATTAACGCTATAGCGCTTGATTTGCTCGACAGTTGTCACATTTTTATATAGTATTCAAAAATACAAAAAAAAAAAAAAAAAATAAAAGACATTCACTTATGTAAAAGTATCACTGATATAAAAAGGCGATCGAGTTTTTAAGTTATGTTACATATCGACATACATACATGCATGATGGTGTGTATCTTATATATAGAGATATTATAAAATCTTAATATTTGCAAAGAATGCTTTGCGTGAGTGCTTATACGCTAATCATTTTGTGACAAACTAAAATTGCAAACTTAAATAAACTTTGTAATTTGGTTTTAACTGCATGGCAGCTGTGTTCTTACACACAATTTATATACTTCAAAGTTTTTTACAAAAACTTGTCGGTATGTGGCACAAATAAGTTTGTTATCACAATCAGTCATATTAAAAACTACAATTACAAACTAACGCTATTAATATTTTCTGAACAATCGTTTTGAAAAAACCCGAAGATATTAATAGCGAATGTTAACATTTTACAGTTAACAATTAATCTGCTATGGTAGCTGGGAGATCATTATGCTTATTTATGTCGTCATCAATATCCATTCTGAAAATGACAATAATAATAAACAAATTAATAACAAATAGCAAATTGGAAATCGAAACAATGAGTATGCATTATTTTTTTGTACAAAAACTTACTGCAACATCCGCTCTGTAGCTTCGTCGATCAGCGATTGCACTGGGTACTGGAAGAGTTCGTTAATGCTGCTTGCTAAGTCAGAAGTGCCATTAACAATTATTGACGAATCTCCATCTTGCGACAGGTAGGTACTGTGCCCATTACCATTTACATATATTTCAATTAAAGCTTTATGAAATTCGATTGTGCTTTGTGATACAGCATTTTGCATTTGATGCAACTGATTTAAATTGTTATCGACGATACTCTGTAATTTCTTAAATTCAATTTGCATCGAATTTATGGTGGAATATGCATATTTCAAATGCTCGTTCAAGAATACTTTCTCCCTCTGCCCTAGACAATTGTACACGGCAGTTCTGCAAACTTCCAAGCGTTCATTCGATACAGTATCAAGATGCCTCCTAAACTCCAAGCTATGCAACGAATAAGGCAAATTAAATATTGAAATACAAAACCAAGCTTGAGAACTTACAGTTTGTAGACATCCTTTTGCTTAAGCTCATCGAAAATTTTATTGACCGCCATTTCTTTGGCGCGCCGCAACTCGGATCTATAATATTTGCTAACTTTGACTTTTAGTCCCTCTAATTCAACCATAACTGCTTTAAACTTATTCGCCTTAGCAAACCACTCGTTAAAGAATATGTCGCGTCGTTTGCCCTAAAACAATAATTAAAAAAGTAAGGAAGGGCTAAGTTCGGGTGTAACCGAACATTTTATACTCTCGAAATTTATTTATTTAACTTTATTAATATTATATAATACACAATTTGACCCACATATTCGTCATATATAATGTATAAAGTCCATTGAAAGTTGGAAACCATAATATTAGGTTAGAAGCACCGAGGTAATCGTGTTCGATATATGGGGCCTTAAAAATCTATGGTCCGATTTCGGCGATTTTTAGAATGGGGCTGCCACACTATAAACATAGTATTTGTGCAAAATTCTGCATCGATATCTTCACTAGTGCTTACATTATATATTGTAAAGTAAACGATTCAGATCGCCTTCAAAGTTCTGGTATGTAGGAAGTAGGCGTGGTTTTGAAGCGATTTGGCCTATTTTCACAACATATCATTGGGATGTAAGGAAACTAATACAAACCAAGTTTCATTGAAATCGGTTGAGTAGTTCCTGAGATATGGTTTTTGACCCATAAGTGGGCGACGACACGCCCATTTTCCATTTTGTAAAAAAATCTGAGTGCAGCTTCCATCTGCCATTTCTTAAGCGAAATTTAGTGTTTCTGACGTTTTTCGTTAGTGAGTTAACCCACTTTTAGTAATTTTCAACCTAACCATTATATGGGAGGTGGGCGTGATTATTATTCGATTTCTTTCATTTTTGGACTGTATTAAGAAATGGCTAAAAAAACGATTGCAGAAAGTTTAGTTTATATAGCTCTATTGGTTTCCGAGATATGTACAAAAACCCTATTTGGGGGCGGGGCCACGCCCACCTCCCCAAAAAAATTACATCCAAATATGCCCCTTCATAGTGCAATCCTTCATACCAACTTTTATTTCCATAGCTTTATTTATGGCTTAGTTATGGCACTTTATGTGTTTTCGGTTTTCGCCATTTTTTGGGCGTGGCAGTGGTCCGATTTTGCTCATTTCGAAAGCAACCTTCCTATGGTGCCAAGGAATAAGTGTGCCAAGTTTCATTAAGATAACTTAATTTTTACTCAAGTTACAGCTTGCACAGACGGACGGACGGACGGACAGACAGACATTCGGATTTGAACTCCACTCTTCACCCTGATCACTTTGGTATATATAACCCTATATCTAACTCGTTTAGTTTTGAGTGTTACAAACAACCGTTATGTGAATAAAACTATAATAATCTCTAGCAACTTTGTTGCGAGAGTATAATAAAAATACTTTAACGGTGTTCACAGTGCAATTACCTGTACGGTACACGTTTGTCTCGCCGCTTCAATGCCCATGCCAAACTGTTCTACACGACCGTGCATTTCTGTAAGCGCATGAAAGTAGTGCTCTAATTTGTTTGCGTCTGTATTGTACTGGAATAGTTCGTGTTCAGCCGTAAGTGCTTGTTCTTTTAAGCCACAGACAAAAGCCTCTAAATGAAGTTGTTCATTATGGAGCAAATAGTGTGTGCTTTGTTCGATTATCTTCAACAAACTATCAGGCAATTCAGATTTCGAATTCATATATTTTTTTAAATATGCAGGTATATGAGGTGTGGGTACACTGTATTCCGATTCGAGCTGCGCAATATACAGCATTGCCGGAGGATTATTGTCATCGCCCGTATCTTGCCAATCCTCCACAAAGAAATCAATTGCCTTGTAGGTAGGTGAAAGCTGATTCCGTGGATGACCGGTTGGAAAGATGCAAAAAAATTGATCTGTACCAATGTCTCTCTTAATAACATCTCTAAAGTCTCGCAGAGTCATCTCAGGTGTGACTACGTATGAGTAAAATGTTAATGTTGGCAAATAAAATACTTTCAACACTTTTTGTGACAAAATCGAGTCCAGCTCGGTATAAAATGTTACAACGCGTTCCTTAGTCACGGGAGATATGCGTGTGCCACGCGTACTGTAGTTTTTATCCAATGCTGTTGTTAACCATTCTTGTATGTATTTTAAGAATACAGAACTCATACGATTTTCAAATGGTATATTCTCACAGAATTCAAATTTATTCTCATTGAAATCCTCTGTGATAGCAATACATTTCTCATTTTTCTTTCGTATATTGATTATTATATTGTATAATTGCTGATGTGGAATGAAAGGTAGATTGCCACAGATCAATTCGAATGCAATTATACCCATTGACCAGTAGTCAACGGTATTTTTATATTCAGCCGTATCTAAAACTTCCGGTGCGACATAGTTTCTCGTACCGACAATACTTTTTAACATCGTGTTCTCACTAGTACTACGAGCAAAACCGAAATCCGTAAGCTGTGAGGGAAGACATACATACATATTAATTAGTCTTGTTTCGGGAATTTTTTGTTATGTAGATATTTAGTAAATACCTTATACAACCGCCTACCGCCAGTGCGATGTATGACTATATTGTCCGGTTTCAAATCTCGGTGTTCGATGCGACATTGCGTGTGTAAAAACTCAATTGCATGACGAAGCGCTAGTAAGATTTCGCGTACCTCGTATTCTATTAAGCCGTTTGTGTTTTCCGCTAGTAATAACTGCGAACGCAAATCACCCTCATTGCAATACTCCATAACGATGGGCTGTAGCGATAGCCATGCGTGTTTCTGTATTAGATATTCCAAAAATGGCCTGTCGATTTTTTCATTTAGACCTTGCACTATGTAAGGTGTCTGCAGTTGATTCATCCATTCGCTCTCTTGTCGCCAACGTTGTTTCAGTTTGGCGATTTCATCTCCGCTGAGATTATGATTCTCCTTTAAGCTTTTTGTTGCTATATAAGAACGAATAAAAATATACAAATTTTTAAAGTATACAATGTACATACGTATTGCGATTACTCAACCTCGACATTGATAAGAAATAGTTCATGGTTCTGTTTTAAAGCTTAGTACTATGTATATTAAAATCGCACAATATATATTAAATA